>NC_071096.1:3013668-3246168 GCF_027358695.1 Spea bombifrons
TCAGTAGAGTTAAGGGTGCAGCATGTAACATAGGGAGAGCTTATGGAGCGGCGCCTAACGTGAAGAGAAGTTAAGGAGAGTCACTGCACGGTATATCGTGTCATCGGCGGGAGAATCATATACATGCTATATACTCCCAGGAAGTAAAGATCTCGGTCTGTCACGTTTCACGTTCCGGGGCTCTTTACATGAATCTCCGCCGTGGCCCTGTGTGTTTGAGGACAGCTTCTTCTCTCAGCAGCCCGGGTATCGCTATAAAGCTCGTATTTACAGGCTGAGGTCAGAATAGTCTGCGGTGCGGGGGGTTCCGCGGTGTCACTTTAATCTGGCGTCTGTGGGAAGACGCGTCTGTCCTGCACCCGCTGAATAACCGGAGATTGGGTTACACAGACGCTTCGACCGTATGAACATACGTGTGGGTCATGGCGGGACTTCCCGGCCAGCGGAAGAAATCTCTGCGGATCGTGCAATATTCTGCAGCGGCGGACTAGAAGAGTATATAGCCTGCTACTTTAGCCTAAAAACAAGGATTAGTGAAGTAGGAGTAAAAACTACTCAAACTTCCCAAATCCTAGCTATGGGATGGATGATGGGAGTTGTAGTCTTTGAGATGTAAAATGCCCAGTTTGGGGCTAACAGAAGAAAAGGGTCTTTTTTTATGCCCTGATGAAGGAAGAAGTGATCCTTCCCACTTTTTCTATTGTGTTTTTTTTATTTATTATTATTATATATCCATTTTTATTCATTTTTACTGCCAGCAAAACTGGAGATATGTTACTTAACCCCATGTGTGCCAAAAAGAGGAACAAAGCATTGATTTACATTTTCCTCAACAATATTACACATGGACTGCGTGGAATGAACACTGGAATATGCACAAACGCGTGATATAAAAGTATACACATTGCTGTTCAAAAGTTTGTTTTTGAACAAAATAGTCAATTTTGCCCATTAAAAAAACATGAAATGGATCAGAAATCCAACACAGACGGGGTTAATGCTGTAAATGACTATTGTAGCTGGAAACGGCAGATTTTTTATGAAATCTCTTCATAGGCGTACAGAGGCCCTTTATCACTCCCATCACTCCTGTGTTCCAATGGCCCTTTATCACTCCCATCACTCCTGTGTCCCAATGGCCCTTTATCAGTCCCATCACTCCTGTGTTCCAATGGCCCTTTATCACTCCCATCACTCCTGTGTTCCAATGGCCCTTTATCACTCCCATCACTCCTGTGTTCCAACGGCCCTTTATCACTCCCATCACTCCTGTGTTCCAATGGCCCTTTATCACTCCCATCACTCCTGTGTCCCAATGGTCCTTTATCACTCCCATCACTCCTGTGTTCCAATGGCCCTTTATCACTCCCATCACTCCTGTGTTCCAATGGCCCTTTATCACTCCCATCACTCCTGTGTTCCAATGGCCCTTTATACAGCCAGAAATTGTCTTGTTTTCCATGAAAACAGCTGAGGGAACCCTAAACCTCTGAGCCGCAGAGTATCAGCAGAAAGGGAAAATTGTCTAAACCAGCTATGCAAAGTCTCTACCGTGATAGGATTACAAGGTATGCAGAGACACGGGAAAAGCAAACTAAAACGTGTTTTTTAAATTATTTGGTAAAATACACCCCCCACACACACAAAGCCTGTTTTGTGTTTAAATATTGCTTATCGTGCTTTCATACGTGACGCATAACAAGGCTTCGATCTGTCGCTCTATGGCCATTACTCGCTATGTTCCAGAATTTTGAAATGTCAGCTTAGCGTACAACTGCCCATCACTGAAACTACCCTGAGTGAGGGCAGGAGGGATGCCTCTGGTCCCCCTTTCCAAATCCACCGCGCCACCATGCGCCAACTGCAAGTAACTTCTCGAGCGGCGCTGCCACCTCCTGGTGGAACTTTGAAACTGCGCCCGTCGGCATTATATTAGGAGATAAAATGTTTTCCTCCTTTCCCTCTCTATTTCTTTTGCAGCCGTTTCTCTCCCTTTTACTAAACCATGAGTTTATTTTTTGGGAGGTTGTTCGGTCTGCGGCTATGGTACACGATACCGTCTGCCTCATACCCCGCGCGTCTTTTTAATTCATCGCGTGCTTTTAAAGTGTTTCCTCTTCAGATACCAGAGGCTGCTAGAAAGCAGTTCACAAAGTCAGGTCACAGGAGACGCGCTGTCTAACCGAGGAAGACGCTTAGACTTTTCCAATCGATATCACGGTAAAGAAAAATAACTATTATCGCTGGGTGTTTACAAAACAAATAATAATATGCGGTGGATAATGTAACAAAGTTGGAAGAAGAATACCGATAAAAATGTAACAAATATAGAACCCCACCGGCAGATCGCCCCCATTCGGCCCCCGTCTAGTCGCCCGTTTCTCCTGCTGTAAAGACCCAAACCTCAATCAGTCGTTGGTGTCGTCTTAGTCAGGAGCCGTATATATTTAGGCATGAGATTGCTCCTCACCTGGGATGCTCCTGCCAGGCATGGTATAGAGGCGACCGGCTCCATGTAGTCCTTCTGTGTCTGATCGTCCTCGTCTTTCACGCTGATCTTCCTGCCAAGCTGACCGTAGCTGGATCTCCCCCAGGAATAAACGTTTCCAGTCTCTACAAATCGAAGAGATTTACGGTATATGTTATAAACTCTTTCATATCATCAGACGGTTTAAATAAAATTTGCAAACCGGTGGGATTTAATCCTTAAACTGCAGCGTCACGTCACAGCGACGGTTAATATGATGTCATCCCTGTCACATGAACTGAAGTAAGAACTCATCAGGATACAAAGTATCATTGCAACCTGACAAACTAATGAGTTTTGGATTTAGCAGGAAGGTCCTGGATTCCAGATACTCCGGCCGATGTTCTCCAACCCTACAAGTTACAAATTAGCAGAATTTGTAACTATTGCCCCAAACCAAAAGTCCGCTACCACTTGGGTCAAAAACAAAAATCCAAAGACAATTAAAGGAACGATATGTAACCTTCACTTTGCCACATAAAACAAGTAGGCAATAAGTATGCGGTGGATTCGAATTAAAGTGTAATTTTATTTTTTTTATTATTATTTAGGTCCATAAAACTGCAGCACAATGGCTTTTGGTCCTTACAGCCTGCTCCTTCACCATGAAATACTGATAACAAAGTGCTAGAGAAATAAAACCAGCTCCCTCTGGTGATCAAATATTACAGCGACACAAAATACCAAAAGTTTGGGGTCAGCTGTTTTCATGGGAAACCAGGACATTTCTGGCTGTAACATAATTACAAAAGGGTTTTCTAACCAGCAATTAGCCTTTTAAACTTAAACTTGGATCAGCGAACACAACGTGCCATTGGACCACAGGAGTGATGGGAGTGATAAAGGGCCATTGGAACCCAGGAGTGATGGGAGTGATAAAGAGCCATTGGAACCCAGGAGTGATGGGAGTGATAAAGGGCCATTGGAACACGGGAGTGATGGGAGTGATAAAGGGCCATTGGAACACAGGAGTGATGGGAGTGATAAAGGGCCATTGGAACACGGGAGTGATGGGAGTGATAAAGGGCCATTGGAACACAGGAGTGATGGGAGTGATAAAGGGCCATTGGAACCAGGAGTGATGGGAGTGATAAAGGGCCATTGGAACACAGGAGTGATGGGAGTGATAAAGGGCCATAGGAGCACAGGAGTGATGGGAGTGATAAAGGGCCTCTATAAGCCTATGCAGAGATTGCATTAAAAATCAGCCGTTTCCAGCTACAATAGTCATTTACAACATTAACCCCGTCTGCGCTGGATTTCTGATCCATTTCATGTTATTTTAATGGACAAAATTTACTTTTCTTTGAAAAACAAGTTTCTAATTGACTCCAAGTTGTTGCTAGTTTAAATTAGGCACAAATATTAATGAATAAATAGTGACACAGATGGGACTGTATATGTTTGTTAAAATTTTGTTGATTCGTCTGTTTTCTAGCTGCAGGAATGGCAGATAAGAACAGTTTTTCTTGGCAGAGTGAAAGGGATTTACATAAAAAAAAAATAAGAAACTTATCTGAAGGAAGCAATTATTTTTAGGTTTTACAATTGTCAATATTAAAAAAATTATGGTAATAATAATAATAATATTTAAATTATTAATTTAAATTATTAAATTACTGCCTTCCTCCTACACATGACCAAAGAAAGGTATATATACTTCACGCTATGAAGACCAAAGGGACAGCTTGAGAGACGACGGCACGCGGGAACCAGACGGGATTAATTCACTTGAAAAGAACTATGTTGGGCCCTAAACGTGAATCATTACTCGAAAAATAAATTATTCAAATCGCAAAAGTATTAAGCGAAATGGGTTTCTAAATACTGCAGCAAAACATTTATAGAAGCGGATTAATTATTAAAACTCTTCTGATAAATTAATCCACCATTGGATTGAATCATTTCAAAGTCCGGGGGCTTTCGAGATCGGGGAAAAAAGGAAGTGCATGACATGAACCAAAAAATAAGGATTTAACCCTTTGAGAGCCATGGCAACAGGGTACAATGCCTTGCTCTGCTCTTTGCACTCAAATGGGTAAGCGTGAAGCAATCCTATATAATATTAGCTACATAAAATATAATGCACTTTACAAAACTACTTATATAAAATACAAAATCCACCTTTTTGCTGGAAAAAAAACTTTAGAAATAGATTACATTTTGATGTCCAAACCCTGCCCAGGAGTAGTCCTTAGCAAGTGAAAATTCATCAAAATGCATTCATTTTACTCAGGACACTATCATGTGACACTAGAAGAGAGCACTGATTGGTTGAAGGGCTTTGCCATCCATCGAAAAATGCATAATATTTCTGGTTCGTCTTTGAAAAATGAAAATAATGCCAGATTTGCTGACATTTTTTTTGTTTATGTCTAATATGCCAATTCCTATGGAATCATTAGGCTTTTTACGCGTTAAAATTAAAATGTGTGATAATATTTTAAGATCTTCAGTGTGAATTTATACTTTGCTAAGTGAATAATTCCTTCTGTGTTTAAGAGCTCGCAATCTATAAGCTACCTGTCTGCACGACCATGTGCGTCCAGCCGCTCCATGCAGAATGGATCTTTTCCCTCGAGAAACGGTGGGATTCTACCCGCTGAGGCTGAAGAACGAAGGTTTCTTTTTGTAATAGCTGCCCATGCTTGTTGCTGCCCCAAACGTACAATTCTCCAGATTCTAAAAAGAAAGAGAATCATGAAATATATTATTATTATTTTGTAAACGCAGAATTTTAAGGACTTTGGTTCTGCTAATTTTGGGCAAAGTAGAAAAGAATATTTTAGCACCTAAATGTATATATAAAAATAATATTTGGAGGTTGTTATATTATCATAAAGCCATTTACTGTTTCAATAGTTTAAAGAAAATCTGCATATTTTTTTGGGTTGCGAAGCATAATTTTACACAAAAAGTAAAACCTAAAAAAATATAATTAAATGAATGTGCGATAAGGTTGTTAAAAGCTTAAATACTATACTGCGCTACTACTATTGTTCCTCTTAATTGTTACATTTTTAATTCTAGGAGCTCTTGGAGGTTTACATTGGTTATTTGAAAATTGGGAAAAGAATAATAATAATAATAACAATAATAATATATGAAATTCATATATTAATACATGTTTCATTGTACAGAAAAAATACTAAAATCTTCTTAAATGTACCGAGCCATCTCATCTATGGGTTGAAATATTTCTTTTTGAGTGCGACAAAGCTAGTTTTTGGCACAGAATCATCTGATAACTTGAACATGCCACATTTTCTACAATAAAAATACATCAAAAGTGGATTTAAATATATATATATATATATATATATATATATATATATATATATAATGTCCACTCTTGTTTACCTAAATACATACTGCAACTCACCTGTTAGCAGCACAGAGTGGTATGACCCAGCAATAACTCTCTTGCCTCTGACACCTTCCAACCCTAAATAAAAAGAAATATATATATTACGTATGAATTAAATTTCCCTTTAAATCACCAATATATGCAAGACAGAATTACATCAACTACTCACACTTTCCATCATTGTTGCATTTCATACAGAATTAAACTGAACGAGGCTTTACTCCAAAAAGAACACCATTTGGAAACCAGTTTTCACAATTTTAGGATATCTTAAAAAACACTTAAAGCAGTGAAAATAAAATCCAATAAATCGAAATAAATTAACAAACTGTAAAGTTGTAAAAACAAAAAAGGAACTACCGTATTTGCTCGATTATAAGACGAGGTTTTTTTCAGAGCAAATGCTCTGAAAAATACCCCTCGTCTTATAATCGAGGTCGTCTTCTAATCAGACCTCAAAATGGGGCCATGCTACTTACCGGGCTTTGGT
This sequence comes from Spea bombifrons, assembly GCF_027358695.1. NCBI lineage: Eukaryota > Metazoa > Chordata > Amphibia > Anura > Pelobatidae > Spea > Spea bombifrons. The sequence continues at coordinate 3,020,053 of NC_071096.1, forward strand.
CGCGAGCAGCAGGAGAACAAGAAGCTAGCAGCGTGTCACATAACTCTGCCTCCCCCCTCCTTCCTCTGGGGGCGGGGCCAGAGAAGTTGCACGCACAGCGGGCCCCTGCAGAAGTCTTCGAGTGAGAGATCAGCAGTTCAGGTAAGGGGGTGGGGGGCTGGGGGGTTTGAGCGTGTGTGTGTATATGTGATTAATGGAATGAATGAGTATTTAAATGTTTGTGAATGAGTGTGTGTTAGTATGGATGTGTAAGGGTGGTGGTGGTAGCATGGCATAGGGAGGCTGTACTCACACTCCTATCATCCTAGGTTCCAGCATGTACTGGCTGCCTTGGCTTGATAGGGGTGTGATTGCTGTTAGCAGTTATATATATATATCTCCAGAAATGCCTTTTAACCCCCTATATGCCACTCTGCCCCATGATATGCCTTTTAACCCCCTATATGCCACTCTGGCATATAGGGGATTAAAAGGCATATCATGGGGCAGAGTGGCAAATAGGGGGTATAAGGCATTTCTGGGGGCAGAGTGGCAACCCTGGGGGCAGATGTGCATAACTGGGGGGGCAGGTTGGCAAATAAAAGGAAATAAAAAAATATATATTTTTCTCAATCATAGCTTTTATTAAATATGAAAATATTGTTTACATGAATTAATATTTACTAGTAAAACTTTTTTTCCTATAGGGTAGTCTTATATTCAGGCTTTTTGTTTTTTTCCTAAATTAATATTTAGATTTTGGGGGGTCGTCTTATAATCAGGGTCGTCTTATAATCGAGCAAATACGGTAAATGTACGAATGATTTCTCCTGCCTAAAACCATCTGATTCCTCCGAAGTTGTCACGTCTGAATCCGCTGGCCGACGTTACGTCACAATCAACATCCGACGCGCGTTTTGATCTTTGCTAAACAATTTCTTGTCTCTCTCGAGCTTCTAAGTTTGTTTCCAAATAACAGATTTTATTGATACAAAGTAACAGAAGAAAAAAGAATATAGGAATCCCGCGCTTCCTCTGTACTCTACCTGGGAGGCGGCAAGGCTCCTTGGCGGTGAGGAACGAGGAGACGGGTTTACCGCGCGCGAATCTCTGTGCGTGAGATGCCAGCCCTTGACCCCACTGGAAGGTCTGTCCGTTCTCTGCATAGGAAACACAAAACTGCGTATGTTGGACAATATTTACAAATAAAAAAAAGAATATATAATATAAAATAATAATAATAATAATAATAATAATAATATGCATTCATGATCGAGGTTTAACTTTTTGACTTCATTATGCGCTACATATAATTATTAGCATATATAATTATAAAATATTTGCATTAATAAGGTATTTTCCCTACTTCCTCTGCGGGACAGCTGAACATCCTTAAAATATATTAATGAAATGTTTAGATAAAATGTATAGAATTTTAATTGGAGAGAGAGTAAGAGGGCCTAAGAAATGCACGCGATTCACTTTAAGTAAACAGTTACATTTTTTGGCATTCCTTTCTCAATGAAGACCTCCGCTCGAGGGTAACTGAGATGTTCGCTGACCTGTAAGCGCGAGGCTGTGTCGGAGGCCAGCGGCAATATCTGCTCCCTTTTCCTGAAGACCCTAAAAACAATAGACATTTTCAAAATACATAAATAGCATAAAAAAGGCTTCTGCTGAGAGAGCGCAAGCAATGAAGCACAAGAGGTCGTCCCTTTACAGGATCGGAAAGCTAATAAGCTGGAATGATATCATTTAGCCATCGGTACCTACCTGGACCGGAGTAGGAACTGAACACATCGCCGCCTCTGGTATCCCCAACTGCCCAAAAGCATTGGATCCGCACGACAGGACTTGACCGCTTTCTAGAAACAAAATCAGTGCCTTGTGAGAAAATCGACCCACATATAATAGACGGGAATGATTGTATCTGCGTTCTCAAGTTCTAAAACAAAACCCTAAGCAGCCAATGGGAAGAAAGAAATCCTACAGAGCACCCAACGAGCCCGTCTACGGTCCGAAGCTCGGGAGATCCTGCAGGTGATCTAACAACCGGCCCGGGACGTGCACTGCTGTTCAAATGTTTGGGGTCATTAAGAAATGTCCTTGTTTTTGAAAGAAAAACGAATTTTGTCCATTAAAATAACATGAAATGGATCAGAAATCCAGCGCAGAGGGGGTTGATGTTGTAAATGACTATTGTAGCTGGAAACGGCTGATTTTGAATGGAATCTCTTTATAGCCATACACAGGCCCTTTATCACTCCCATCACTCCTGTGTTCCAATGGCCCTTTATCACTCCCATCACTCCTGTGTTCCAATGGCCCTTTATCACTCCCATCACTCCTGTGTTCCAATGGCCCTTTATCACTCCCATCACTCCTGTGTTCCAATGGCCCTTTATCACTCCCATCACTCCTGTGTTCCAATGGCACGTTGTGTTCGCTGATCCAAGTTTAAGTTTAAAAGGCTAATTGATGGTTAGAAAACCCCTTTTTGTAATTATGTTACAGCCAGAAATGTCCTTGTTTTCCATGAAAACAGCTCAATGACCCCAAACTTTTGAATGTCCGGCCAACCTCACTCAGCTTCATCTAATCCTTATACAAGCAGAATGTGAGTCTTGCCATTAAATGAATCCATTCTCATATAAATATTACATGTCTGCATTCATGCCGTACATGCACATATGTCTATGTCTTCTCATGGACGGGTGGGATAACACAGAGAGTGGGTAGAGGGTGGTAAGCATGGAACGCATTGGGGAGAGGGTGAAGTGGACAACGTTATGACCCGCAGAATGAAGAACTGACGGAATGACGTGGCCAAAATAACAGAGCTTTATCATGAGATCCGTGTTCTCGGGAACACGTTATCCACGCGGTTTACCAGTTAAGATGATCGTGAAGTCCCATCCGCAAGCCACCTTGGCCACACGCAAGCTTCTGATCGCGGAGCACGGGGTGAAACAAGACACATCGTCGGTATGATTTAATCCCAGCTGTCCATCCTTATTTTGACCACAAACATACAATTCCCCAGCACCTATGGCGTTAAAAAAAAAGTTACAAAAACACACAACCCTTTTCCATATTTTTGTCGCAAACTGATTAAAGAAGTACCACAATCTGGTGTCAATTTAACACTGTAAGTGCCAGCGAGGTGGCCGACATCAGGAAGGACCTTTAGACAAATTAGCGAGTCTTTTTAGGGCAGATGAAATCCTCCTACCCCCTTGTTACTACGACGGTTTGGAACGCAAGTAACTGATACATGTTCTCTTCGGTTATTAATGACGCGACCCCTGAGGAAGGCACAGCTTGCAGCGACTGCCTTATCCTTTTCATCCACTAGCATCCAAAACCCGCAGCAGAGCGCTGGAAGCACCGTGCATCTGCTCATGAATGAAAAGTAACCGCTGATGATGAATTATGACATGTGGCCGTACCGGTGATAGCGGCGGAATGTCCTCCCCCTCCAGTGATGTGCCTTATGTCTTGTTCCCGGTCTGGAAAATCTTTAAGCGGCTTGGGTGACAGTTCATCATCTCTGCTTCCAAGTCCGAGCTGTCCGTAACTGTTAGCTCCCTGGAACAGAGCAACTAGAGATGATCGTCTCATAGCAGCGCACACATACACGCTAAACTGATCACCTACATCTCCTGATCGCCCACCACCTCGACGACCCCCCAGAACCCTACGTATCAATCCCATACCTCTCATAAGTAAAAAGTATTATCCAACATCCAGTTATTTCTTTTATTGCTCTTAAAATAATTATCTTTCATTCATTTTTCTAAGCCATTTTCAGATGAAAATAAAATGATAACCGTGCTGATTTACACAAATGAATGCCAAGTGCACAAAGCCCCCCCCTCCAGCAGTGATGAGGTTAATTTAATACTATAGTAGTGAGTTATGCGGGGGAAAAAGGTGAATGATAGAAAATTGAGTGAGCAAAAAAAATGAAAAAAATGATATTTAAAGATGGTTTAAATAAGGAGAGCAAAAGTATGGACCCGAAAACAGACATTATAAAGACCTACCTGGTGGGTATTATATATATATTCATTTTTTTTAAGTGTAAAAGCTGAAATTGGTATGTCTGGAACCCCAGAGAAATCCTCTGCTTGCAGGAACGAGAGAACACGATCACTGCAAGAGTGTCTGCGCTTACATCACTGGGACCGGATCCAAGCTCAGGATACTGCAGCAAAAGCGCTATGCATAAAAAAAAAAAAAACACACACACGGGGGTCTACAGTCCCTGCGCCGGACCCCGGCTTAGCCAAACCCTGCTCTGCTAACAGCACTTTCCTCTGCAGCAATAGGGTAATGGCATTAAGGGGTTAAAGCATTTCATTTACCGAGCCAAAGACGGATTATTCTGCAGCCTGACCCAAAAGGGTTACATTTATTTGGAAAAGACGTTAAAGATGATGGATCTCAGCAGAACGCGTTACTTATTACTGTATCTATAATGCATGTTTTATTGCGTATGTTTAGAATATTGGCGCTTTACGTTAGAATTCTGTAGAATGTGTATTCAGGCTTAAAGGAGAATGTCTGCTCTTGTAATGCGTTAGATTTGTGCATTTGGATTCGTACACATTTTAACAAAAATGTTATTTTGTTAATTTGTATGAATGTCCAAAAACAAGGAGGAACCCCAACGAAACAAACATATCAGCTCCGTTAACCGGCAGTCCAGGAGCGCTTCTGCGCTTTTACAGACATGTAAATCACACGTGACCTCCAGTGGTTGCATATTAGGATCTAGGGAAGCAAAAGCTGTGGCCCCCCCCGCAGGGGAGGGCGGCTGGGGGCCCATGCCACTACCCAGGGACGCGCGGCTGGGGGCCCCTGCCACTGCCCAGGGACGTGCGGCTGGGGGGCCCCTGCCACTGCCCAGGGACGCGCGGCTGGGGGGCCCCTGCCACTGCCCAGGGACGCGCGGCTGGGGGGCCCCTGCCACTGCCCAGGGACGCGCGGCTGGGGGGCCCCTGCCACTGCCCAGGGACGCGCGGCTGGGGGGCCCCTGCCACTGCCCAGGGACGCGCGGCTGGGGGGGCCCCTGCCACTGCCCAGGGACGCGCGGCTGGGGGGCCCCTGCCACTGCCCAGGGACGCGCGGCTGGGGGGCCCCTGCCACTACCCAGGGACGCGCGGCTGGGGGGCCCCTGCCACTACCCAGGGACGCGCGGCTGGGGGGCCCCTGCCACTACCCAGGGACGCGCGGCTGGGGGGCCCCTGCCACTACCCAGGGACGCGCGGCTGGGGGGCCCTGCCACTACCCAGGGACGCGCGGCTGGGGGGGCCCCTGCCACTGCCCAGGGACGCGCGGCTGGGGGGGCCCCTGCCACTGCCCAGGGACGCGCGGCTGGGGGGGCCCCTGCCACTGCCCAGGGACGCGCGGCTGGGGGGGCCCCTGCCACTGCCCAGGGACGCGCGGCTGGGGGGGCCCCTGCCACTGCCCAGGGACGCGCGGCTGGGGGGCCCCTGCCACTGCCCAGGGACGCGCGGCTGGGGGGCCCCTGCCACTGCCCAGGGACGCGCGGCTGGGGGGCCCCTGCCACTGCCCAGGGACGCGCGGCTGGGGGGCCCCTGCCACTACCCAGGGACGCGCGGCTGGGGGGCCCCTGCCACTACCCAGGGACGCGCGGCTGGGGGGCCCCTGCCACTACCCAGGGACGCGCGGCTGGGGGGCCCCTGCCACTACCCAGGGACGCGCGGCTGGGGGGCCCCTGCCACTACCCAGGGACGCGCGGCTGGGGGGCCCCTGCCACTACCCAGGGACGCGCGGCTGGGGGGCCCCTGCCACTACCCAGGGACGCGCGGCTGGGGGGCCCCTGCCACTACCCAGGGACGCGCGGCTGGGGGGTCCCTGCCACTACCCAGGGACGCGCGGCTGTGGGCCCAGAATTTACACAGAAACATAGCTGGGGCCCCAGCCTTTATATAGAGAAGCACAGCTGTGGCCCCAGCCTTGGTATGTGGTTCCAGCTAACCAGTGGTTCCACCGGCACACACCTATCTCCAGTATGATAGAACCCCATTACAATCTGCAGCATGGAGGGGTCCCCGGGTCTGTATGCAGGGGCTGCAGTTACCATGGAAGCCGACAGGGGGGTAAATACTGAATGAAAGACATACCCAGGCGCATAGCAGCAGCCTCTGCCCCGGCTCAGCCCCGCAGCTCATTGAGAAAAGCAGCTGCTGAGACGCACGTGCGTTCCACGCTCCGCTCTTCCGCTTCCGGGTATGACGTAATCTCCTTTACCACCGGCAGAGCGCTTTCTCCTGTGACTGGGAGTGTGTGGGGAGCCGAGCCGTGGCGTGTACCCGCCAACACGGGGGACACGGAGATTGTGCGGGGGCTTCAGAGCTTCCTGAGGGCAGACATTCCCGTGTCACAGCTTCATGTACCGCGGGTATTATTACCCGGCGGCCGCCATCACTCATATAACTAGCAGGTGTGTGCCAGCCCCACAGACACCTGTGCTAAAGCAGGGAAATCACTTATTTCAGAGAAGTTGTTTCAATGTCTCTTTTGGGATAATTTTATTATTATGAATAATAACTTTTGTTTTATTTATATATATATACTATGTACTATATGGCGCCAACAATTTCCGCAGCACTTCTTACAGTCCCTACATTCAAAGGGCCTGACAGTCCTAAACTGAATCGACCCGATACATTAGGTACAGAGGGCCGCACTCCCCACAACAAGTCCCTCATTATAAGTAGGATCGCTAAAATTATTATTCATTTCATTTTTGGAATACAAAACAAGACAATAGACGGGCATCAAAGCAAAGTAACCTACGTGGCGGTTATATAACTTCTGAAATAATAAAACTTTCTCGCCCTCTCAGGGATAAACTATAAAGATATACGATTCCGATCGGCCCAAATATATTCATATTTCACAGATACGAGGATAATATCCTTTTTCCATTATTTTTTGTGAGTTTACTTGGTTCCTAACTTGCGACCAGGTGATTGAATCTCGCACCCCCTGCTTCCTAGCTGTTACCAGCTCTGTGGCTAGTAGGATATGGAGAGTTTTTCTCAATAGTTGGGGTCTATCCGTTGTTTACTCTTATTACGTGACCGCCATATATAACGCCTCGGACCCTCCTCCTTCGCGCATCTCCAACACATACTTGATTTCTGGGGGTTAATTACCTTTAATGTCCTTGTGATCAGGTACCATCTATGGACTATTTTGATAAAGATCTCTTGGAGATTTAAATTATGAATGTATTTCCTAATAATATTCCACGGTTCTATCCAGTTATCTCTCTGCTATAATTATCAATAATCCGCTCCTGATCATAAATCTATATAATCGGTAAATCTGGTGAAAATAATCTTTTATTTTATTTCAATGAATTCATGTAGGGCATGTAGTACTGGTATTTGTCCACTAGATGGCATTGTGTGTATGGTGAAAGCCATACGAAAAGTGGCATAAGCTTTTCTGGGCCTCAGGTCTCTCCTTCAGATGGAATCTCTGATTTCTTTATGGAACATTATATGTTTTTCAGTGTTGTCGCAATACAATGTATCAACTTCTGATACAATTTTTATGAGCTAATAAACCAAGACTTACTTAGAGTCTTTGTAAAATCTCCTATTGAAAAGATAACTTGAAATCAAGTCCGCTCAAGGCAAGTGCATGGAGCTAAAATCATTGTTTTTGGTGTAACCGTAAAGTATACATTTGTTTACTGTTTAGTTTGCATCTGTAAATTAATATTTTGGTAATTCTGGTAACCCTATATTAAATTAAATGAGAGGCTTTATTTGTAATTAATGCTTAATATGGATTTTTTTCAGGGACACATTTTGATGTTGAGAATTCAGGAAAAGGTCCAGAATATGGAAAGATGGCTAATAAAGGTAGACATTTATTTATTTAATTTGTTATATAAAATGTTTTTCACCCAATACGGCCGTTTTAAATGTATTCAATACATTCCAAGTCTCATTTGCTGTGAAGATGGTATATTCCAGTGTGTCTCCAAATTCCTGATTGGCTGCTTGCTGAACAGCCTTTTAACCCTTTTAATTGGTAGAGGAGATTGAAGAGGGTTTATGCGAGTGCCCGAAATGCCCAACGCACAGGCAAAGGTTCTATTGCCAATATTTCCAAAACCCTTATTATTCCACATATTTTAGTTTCATGTGTTGGGGGAAAAAAAGAGCAAACAGAGCAAATTTATAAATGTAAATTTTTATAAATAGATCTACATTTGCGCAGCTTTGCAAAAAGTTACAACTGGTTATAACATCAGACACCAAAAACAAATACAAAATGCAGGCACGGTGTGAAAATGCAGTTGATTTAACCTTTTCTTACAGGGTTAAATACCCAGAATACAGAGACAGAAAGAGTTAATCAACATACAAAGAGCTGAGATTTCAATAATTTATATTATTATTATTATTGTTTAGTCCCCATAAATAACACATTATATATTATATGTTATATATAATATATTATTATATTATTTTAGTGACTGTAAAATGGGGAAAAAATTAAGGAAAAATTAAATTTCCTCCCATGCTCTGTTTTTATCTAAAATTTAAAACAAAATAGCTAAATTAACAGCAGCGGCTTAAAACATCAGAGATGTATTTGAATGATTTGGTCACCTTTTCCCTTTTTATCAATGTATTTCACAACAATTCTGTCCAGGGCCCGATTTCCATTCCGGGGGCCCCTAGGTATTTATTCTATGCAGCTGGCCCAATACCCGGGGAATTTAGCCCCCTATATATATATATATATATAATAATATATATATTCACCACCTAGTCTTGTATAGAAGTAGGCAAATATATACATATTTAGTTTAGTGATACTGGAATTTGGGGAATTATCTGAAGTATTTCTGTCGGTTTGCAGCAGGCGGTGGCACAAGGTGCACGTGGCTGGGATGACCGTTAATCCCCTTATTATATTACTGTGGATCTGATTAGCCGTCCATCTCTGTGTAAAGAAGCCTTGCAAGTCTCTGGGATCCCTGGTGTGGAGGGGGGGTCAGCGCAGAGACAAAGCCTGAGTGCAGGAATGAGGTCACATTGCAGAATAATCTGGCAGGGAGGGGGTTAAACAAAATGCCTCTAGGGGTTCATCACAAGATCAGTGCCCCAACCAGCATGCAGGAAAAAGCTTTCTGGTGGGGGGTATTAGCAGCAAAGGATCACATGAAGGGGGGGGGGCATTTAGAACAGGCTCAATGCTAAAGTTACTGCATCTGCACCGACACGGGACCCTCGAGAACGTTGTTCCAGTTCACGGGGTAAAACTAAGATGCTTTCGATTCTCAAGCTGATAGGACCTCCTCCTCCGAGTCCTAAACCCCGAGCTGCCTGCTCATTTTACTCAGGGCGTCACTGACGATGTCCAGCTCATGCCGTAGCTCGTCCACGACGGCCGTGATGCTCCTGGTGTCCTTGAGGATCTGCACGCTTTGCGCATACGGGTTGTACTTCAGTCCAAAGGGCCGCTTGATGGTTTTTGCAAATTCCCTGTCGGAGGAAGGAGACAAAAGCGATAACCGAAGGCTGTACCACGCGTCAACTACACTGGAGAGAACTACGCCATTCGGGGAGATTCACCCAAACTTCCAAAAAATGATAGTTTTTACAAATTATCAAAGCTTTAATAAATTTGAGGGGGACTGATGAGCCCTCTTAATGAAGATGTTAAAGACGTGATGCCGTTTGGGGGTCTTCGACCGTATTCAGTAGAGACCCGCTAAGTCCCACTAACCCCGACCATGTCGGCTAATTCAGAAAACATTCTCTACTATGTTGCTATGTTTACGGAATGATGAAGGACCCGCCGTTACCTCATCTTCTCTTTAGCCTCCTCGAAACTTTCCGAGACAAAGTAGACTTCTTGGAAGGTGGTGATGATGCACTCCTGGCTGCAGGTCACGGTGGGATCGAAAGGCTTTATTTTGGCCTGGCCGGACAATGAATGCTATAAAGAGAGAGAGAAAAAACATCACACACAAAAAAACCCAGTTACAAACCCCAAAACGGGCCGTCCGTCAAAATCCCCAAAAATGTGCTTTTTGGGAAATCTTGCTTTAACTCCTAAATGATCCGTTATTTTGGATAGAGAAGATGAACCGATACATTAGGGAAAGAGGCCTCGGCTTGCTGGCTTACAATCTAATGTTGCTGGTGTGGACAGCAGTACCCGCCACGCAAGATGCCCCCAATGGGCGCAGAGATTTAGGGTCCTTTGGACCCCTTACACGGCTCTTAAGGGGATGTATTTTCTTTCTAAACCTCCATAGGACCCGAATTTGTGGGATTCCAAAATCCGTAAAGAACATTCTAGATGTTTCTGCCCATCTTAAGCCAAGTAGAGACTTACCTTGAGCTCACTTATGGAGGACAGCAGCCCCGCGCCGTACACCTTGAGCTTTCCTTCTTGTTTGCACAGACCAAACTCAACCGTGAAAAAGTAACACTGCGAGACAGAAGAGGAGCCCGTTACCCAGGGTTTTAATTACATAGCGGCGGATAGAACAGCGGAACGCGTCGGGATGGAGGAGAAGACGCCCCTCTTACCGTGGCGAGTTTCTGAATGGCTTCATCAGACGCGCCCAGAGATGCGAATCCGATTTCCTGCGAGAACTGGGCGAAACTGGGTTCTGCTAGGAGGGGTACGTGGCCCAGGAGCTCGTGGCAAGTGTCCCTGCAAACGGCAGATGAGAGAAACTGAGTCCAGCGTTCCCTACAACGGATCTTACGCTAATAACGGTACAAATAACAAAAATCAACCCGAAATGAAGGAGCGCACGAAACAAACCGTCTCAGAAGAATGATTCAACTTGTAATAGAATCCAACTGTTACCCATGGCAACAGAACGTCCTACAAGTAGCCAGCCCCTGTTTCATTAGTAAAGTTAAATGAAAATGGGAGTGAAGCCTCGAGAGAACCTGATAGACGCGTATTTACTGATCTGCTTACAGCTGTATTTGTAGAACGAGTGATATAAACGTTACTTACGGTTCAGGAGTATATAGCGGGTCGGAGCTGTGTCGGATATACTGGGTGCAGTGGAAAACCCGGAACGCTAATCCTGCCAAGAAATCTCTCGGAGACAGATATCCAGCCACCGGGCGAATGGTAAATCCAGTGCGTTCTGGAGAAGAAAAAAGAGGCCATATGTGAAGATGAGTAACTGCGGGGCTACAGGTCAAGGTAGTGTTTGCCGTACAGCTACGTCGCACGTCCGCTCCTCTCCAGAATGTGCTGCTCCAAGAGGCCACCTAGTGTGCGTCCTCGGAAATCCCTTTTGCCGAGGAGTCCCCCGTTTCAGCCCTTCTTACCTTTAAGGAATTTGGAGATGTCTTCCAGCTGAGGAATATTGTCTTCTCGGTAGCCGCAGTACTTGGACAGCAGAGGCAGGTTCTTCAGATATTCCCGGCAGGCGTGGGTGGGATAGAGCTTATTGAGCTCTCGAAACACCGTGCCCCACGTCTTCACTTCTTCTTCGGTAAATTCGATGCGTGGGATTGGGTCACCGCTGTGAAAGAAAGATGGCGAGGATTATCTTGCGGCTGGTTATCTGCCATTAACTACCCCCTCTGGGGCTACAGCACGAGGATCTGAAGTTGGTGCCCGTAGAGCCCGTGACGGTTTAAGAATGTACTTTTTATGAAAAGTTGGTCATTTAACTGCTTAAAATCTACGAGAGGCGTAATCCTGCCCCACCGCCAATTGGTATGACAACGTAAAACCTCTCTGGGGTGGTAGATAAGTGGAACAGCCTCCCAGCAGAAGAGGGTAATACAGTGAGGGTATTAAACACGCATCGGATAGGCATACGGTTACTGAATCTAAGACGAGACCAACGACTGATTAATGTTTGAGTCTTTACAGCAGGAGAAACGGGCGACTAGACGGGGGCCGAATGGGGCCGATCTGCTGTCAAATACTTTGTTTCTATGTTTCAGTAGCGTAGGTGGAATACTCACTGTCTGTAGTTCATAGCGATATCCGCAAAGTATTTTCGTCTCTTCCGATAGACGTTGTCTTTGAAACCCTAAAAGGGAATTTTTTTGATTATTATTTAAGCTCCGCCCCCGCCGGCTTTCATTGGAGACACAAATGCGAGCGTTTTTTACTCGACTTACAGGGTGGTCGGCGTCCAGGTCAGAGCCGTACATCAAAACTCTGTTGGCGCATCTGTCCAGGTCTGAGATCTTCTTGGGGAACCACGGGACGCACTCCATGTCTGACCAGAGATAAGCGACATAAATACATGTTTGGTGAAATACGTTTTCTTCATTTTTCTGGATTTTCTTGATTTAAGACAAAGAATAATCCATTTTTTCTGCAGTCTCCGGAATAATCGCGATAGAACGCCGCTTGTTCCCTTACCCTCCTCGGGAACGCTGAAGTTCTCGGGTGGGTTCATCGTTATCACGTTGACGTGAGGTTTCAACAACTGGAAGATCTCGCTCAGCTGTTCTCTGTTGCTGTCGCAGTCCACGAAGATCTCGAACTCCGAGTTCCTCCTTTTCGATTTCCGAGACTCAATGTGGATGAGTTTTACATGCTTTTCCTGCGAAACGGTAGAAGATTACATTTATTTCAGAATAATATCAGAAATGCGTTTTTTGCAAGACCCTGATAATCCGCGACATACCCATATTCCTGTGTTTTGGTTAAAAAATAAATAAATATAAAATATATATATATATATATATATATATATATATATATATAAATAAATGTAACAATAAAACTAAATATATAAATAAATAATAAATAAATAAATATAAAAATATATATATAAGTAAATATATACAATCTTTTTTTTTTTTTTTTTTTTACCTGAAAAAGTTTCAGTGCTTTGACGAGGCCGCCAACTTCATTTTTTAATGAAAACACAAAGGACGACCGACTTCTTTCGGGCAAGTTCTCATTGTTTTCCTTATTGTCGTCAATCTTCATATAATTCGATTTTATTATCTACAAAAAAAATAAATTGTCGTTACTTTTTCTCACAATAGCGGGTCGGCGGCTGAGCTGGAAATCGCCAGACTGACCCTGTTACCCCTCAGCGCTCGTTACGCCGCTGATACAAACGTAACCATCCACATTCAGGCAATCGTTACATTTTTACTAGAAAACAACAAATTCGCGGAGATTAATTCAACGGATTTTTCTTTTCTTTCTGCCAATAAATATTAAAAAAAAAAAAAAAAATTCCAGGGTGACGGAGATTCCCTGGAGACGGCGACCACTCGGAGACAGCGATCGCTTTCAAGTTCTGTTTTAAACCAGATCATCCATCTTAGGGGCTAAAATGAATTAAACAATTTCAACCGCTACAAAACTAATGACATTACGGCGGAGTTATTTATCTCCAATTACTGACGTCAAAAGGAAGAAAATCGCTCCCGTTTCCCCAAAAACATAAAATCAATGATTATACAATCAAAATTTTGTGGAGAAACCTCAGAAAATGATGAGAGGACCCAAGTGGTTTCCACACATGTTTAAATTCCCTCGCTGGAAATTTCTGCCGGGAGGCTGTTCCACGTATCTACCACCCTCCCAGTAAAGTAAAACCTATTTACATTACAACCTAATGTACATTATATTGCCGGCCACTTCTCAATCCTCCCGTGGCGCTGTTCTTTCTGGAGATGTTTCCATGATCTCCTCCATGATTCTATATATAAAAAAAAATGAGTTTTTACTCTTAAAAAAAAACAAAAAAAAAAAAACCTAAAACTACCGGTTCTCCTCAACTAAATTGTACAAAGCTGACCACCCTTTTTGGAGCAGATTAAGGACGTCGTCGCCTTTGCCGATACGCTCTGCAGACACCAATGGCGTTGATGATTTTGAATGACAGCGTACTCAAGGAAAACTAGGATCCTCTGAAAAAAAAATCTTTATAAAAATATCTTTTCAGACACCCAGCAGGGAACGGTCGGAATGAATTCGTTACGTGGAGCCTCTAATACACTTATTTCCGTAGTCACTCACCAATCAACAAAAAGGTGTGCAAAGGGTTAATATTTAATCATTCTAGTATAGGAAGATTTAAAAAAATATTTATGTTACAAATACCCCCCCCTCTAATAATCAGCTTAATATATTCCCTGTATAAAAAAAAATACCATGTTTCACTCCCGATTCATTCTGAAATGTAAAAAATCTGCAGCAATCCTGGAAAAAAATCTAAAGTGTTTCTTTTCAACAAATTTATCATTTATCTGATTTGTAAGATTTTTTTTTAGCATTCTGCATTTATTTTTCCGAATGTACCTGACGTTCTCTGACTTTTCATATTCATATCAGATGCGGAATATCTCTTTCTTTCTGTATTTTTTTTAATTCAGAATTCTAAATTTCAAAACAATATTTTGTTTTTCACCAACTATTAAAAAAAATAAAACTGAAAAAATGCTGGAAAAAAATAAAATATATCATAATATTAAAGCTGAGGTGCGTGAATAATATTTCTGCGCAGATATTAATTAATATTAATGACGACATCGCCAATTTTAATTTTTTTATTTTTATTTTTAATTTTATTAAATCTTTACATAAAAATATTTTTTTAAAAAGACACAAACGAAGAAATCTCTCGCACGGTTTGGGGAAGTTTCCTACCTCATTGTTGATCTGGTTTTCCTCGAAGCTTGTGTTCATGGAGTCGAAGGACTTCACTCTCCGGGGTCTGCCGGTTCTGTTGGAGTACATGCCGCTCTGGGTCGGTTCTGTATTAAGCGGGTCGGACACACAATCCCCTCGCTGATGCAGAGACTGATGCTTGGGATCGTCCTCCCGTCCGCTCGGGTTATTTATACCGGAACGGGGCGGGGAGAACTCGCATAATCTCTCCAAAAGCAAATGGAAAAAACAAAAGGAGACGTCAGCGGCACTCGTGGCATTAACAAGGAGTCGTTAAGACCGAGGAACTCCAGGAAATTCTCTCATCCCGTCCAATGGGGAGGGGGGATACTTCGTTACCAAAATGAATAAAAATGAATAAATCTGAAGCCAGAAAACGGGGGGGCCAGGAAAATTTTGGCTGACCGATCGCTATGGCAATAGACAAATTAATCAAATAACGCATTATATGTACGTCGTGTAAATTAATAATATAGGTGGAGTGCCAGATACATAAGGATGCACATTTTGGGGGGGGGGTGATTTATTGTTGAATATAGCGCCATCATATTCCACAGTGCTGTACAATGGGTAAACAGGACATAACAGGTCATAACATCACATGATAATTTTCACTTGGCTGCTCAGAAGAGCTGACAATCTATTGCTGTTATTCTTTTCGATGCACAGATGAGTTTTGGTCTTTTGGGTCTGGGAGAATTGTTTGAAAAAGAGGACAGAGCATAGAAACTACAGGGTCGGAGGCTGAGGTGGAGTGGAAGAAAGTTTTACTTTACTGAGAGGGTGCTAGATACATTGAACAGCCTCCCAGCAGAGGTGGTAGAGGGTTAATACAGGGTTAATGAGGAGATTAAACATGCATGGGATAGACATACAGCTCCTGAATCAAAGACAAGACCGATGACTGGTTCAGGTTTGAGTCTTTACATCAGGAGAAACGGGCGACTAGACTGGGGCCGGATGGGGGCCGATCTGCCAACAGGTTCTGTGTTTCATAAAGACGGCTCTGCTGTTAGTGAATCGCTTTGGTTTCCATGCCCCAATCCCCCCCCGCCTGTAGGGATTGTTTTAGGATTGAGGACCGGCTGTTGGGAACATTGGCATGAATTACCCCCTATTTCCACCCCACAGAGGGACGGTTAGACCCTTATGACCTTATGAAATACCTTTAAGTGACCACAACGTAAAAAAAAAAGAGAGAATTTTAGATTACATCTCAAGAAGAGACCTCCGAGGTCTTGCAAGCCTATGAGGCTCTGCATCTTACTGAATGATTGGTTGTACAATATAGAAATAGCAATTTTTGTGATAAAGACCCCATAACGAGTGGATAGTGGGGAAATATTCCTGCATATATATATATATATATTAATTATGTTTATTTATATACATTTTCAGACCCTGATCGCAGAAATTGGCTTTTTATTAAAATAACTTTGGAAATCGCAGAACTGGACATTTTTTTGCGTTTCGTTATTCTGAAGCGTTTAATAATCGTCCTTTTTAGCGCGTGGCTGGATGGCGAGCCTCGGGCGGCGGGGAATTACAGAGATAAAGTGAGATTAATGATGATTGATGCGATCTGATGCATTTACTCCCATTATATTATTTCCTTATTATACCAAACCTACATTATTTCAGCGATGAAATCATTTAATAATCCAAATAATTCATATTTTATTTAACTGCGTTTGGTCATTTTTTTCTCTGCGCTATAGTTTAACCCTTTAATAACATCATTCATTCCTTACCAATTAGATTTAAGGGATGTGATCTAAGAGTCTCCAGACTCTGCCTGGCTACCCTATTTTTATTTCTTCTTTTTAACTAAAAACAATAAAATTTGCTGGTAAATCATCCCCATTCGGCCCCCGTCTAGGTCTCGGTTTCTCCTGCTGTAAAGACTCAAACCTTAATCAGTCGTTGGTCCCGTCTTAGATTCAGGAGCCGTATGTCTATCCCATGCATGTTTAATACCCTCACTGTATTACCCTCTACCACTTCTGCTGGGAGTCTCTTCCACTTATCTACCACCCTCTCAGTAAAGTAAAAAAAAAAAAAAAAAAAAAAGCTGGTAACACTATAGGATTAATTAGCTGTTCACACCTCATACAGGTAACGTGTTTTGCTGATGGCCCTTCCTCAGGTCCACGCATTGTCGATCTTGATATATAATTAGCAAAAATCACTTGAAACGAGCCCAGTTTGAGTTTACACTCGAGTAAAGGCCCATAATGCTTTCCCTGTTAATGTTTGAGTGCAATTAAAGTCCGTGTAAATGATTTCCCGGTGACATGAGTCGGACTTCCTGCCTCGCGTATGTTCATTATTCTTTACAATCCGAAGACGTGGTCAAACAACCCAAGAACATCAGAACGTTTCCACTGACATATTGTAACCATTCCTGGAAACTGATACTGTAACTTCCGGCGAGTCGCGTCATCAGACAGAAGCGGCACGTCTCCCTATCAAACAACCTGTTCTTCTCCCCTGTTCTTCTCCAAGATCTTCTCCCCTATCTTCTCTTCTCTTCTACTCCCCTATCTTCTCTTCTCTTCTACTCCCCTATCTTCTCCTCTCTTCTACTCCCCTATCTTCTCCTCTCTTCTTCTCCCCTCTCTTCTCCTCTCTTCTTCTCCCCTGTTCTTCTCCAAGATCTTCTCCCCTATCTTCTCCCCCGTTCTTCTCCTCTCTTCTACTCCCCTATCTTCTCCTCTCTTCTACTCCCCTATCTTCTCCTCTCTTCTACTCCCCTATCTTCTCTCTTCTTCTCCTCTCTTCTTCTCCCCTGTTCTTCTCCCACGTTCTTCTCCCCTGTTCTTCTCCCTTGTTCTTCTCCCCTGTTCTTCCCCCCTGTTCTCCTCCTCTGTTCTTCTCCCCTGTTCTTCTCCCCTGTTCTTCTCCCCCGTTCTTCTCCCCCGTTCTTCTCCCCCGTTCGTCTCCCCCGTTCCTCTCCCCCGTTCCTCTCCCCCGTTCCTACGTAGTCTGTTAATGCCGGAGAGACAGGATTAACGTATTTAGCTGATTCTAATATCCAGAATCAGATTATCAGGTATTTTCTTTTAAGGTGTTATTTTCTTGAGTATTACCGGCCAACCAGAATGTGCTTTACATCATCAGTGATGTCATTCATACCCAGCAATGATGACGGTCTCATAGCCTCTGAAGTTAGGATGAGCGTTTCTGTATAAATCCCACGGGTACCGGAGAGATAAAGGATATGTCAGAACAGGGGTCAGACTCCGTGGGACACCGAACACTGTCTATAAAAGTACTTCGTAAGGACTTAACTTTAGGAGAAGCTATAGCTCCAGAGCTGCAGCAGAATGACCCTTCTGTGGTGTGATGTCGCGTACCACTGGTTGATTGGCACTGCGGCCAATGGGATTGCTTTCCACGCATGCACACGGGGGTCTCATTAGACCCCCCCTCCGAAGCTGGAGCCTCCCGGCCCTCATATACATTAAAGTGCTTTTGGTGATTGGCGGGTCCCTATAAGAAAGCCTTTTGAGTCCTGGGTTCACATAATAAACAGAGGAGGGGGGGCTGGGATTATTTAGGAGACGTTGCCTGCCGGGAAGCAGCTGCGGGGCTGAGAGGCGAGGAGCTGTCCGGGGAGAAGGTGCTGAAATCCGCTCTGAATAGACGTCAAAACGACAAAAAGAATGAACGCTGGAACATAAAGCGTAGACTTTCCATACAGGACGGGGGGCGAAGCCAAACAAAAGTATTCACCTACACAAACCTGTCATACAGCCTACCAACAGATCGGCCCCCGTCCGGCCCCTGTCTTATCTGCCCGTTTCTCCCGCTGTAAAGACTCAAACCTTAATCAGTCGTTGGTCTTGTCTTAGATTCAGGAGCCGTATGTCTACCCCATGCATGTCTAATACTCTCACTGTATTACCCTCTACCACTTCTCCTGGGAGGCTGTTCCACTTATCTGCCACCCTCTCAGTAACGTAAAACGTCACCGTAAATATTAACCAATCACGGGGCAAACACTTTATTTATCATGAAGCCGGTTAAGCTAAATTCTTCTTATTTTAATCCGTATCGTTCTTCTCTCCTCGGCTATGGCTTTAATACTCTTTATTTGGGTTTATTGTCACCATTTTTAATAGGCTTTTAAAGGGACCCTACAAAAAACATTTGTTTAACTCTTTGCGGTTCTGGGGAGGCTTTAAAAGGAGTCGCCCCATCAAAGCTTTTACCAAAAATTCATTAACTAGAACTGCCCAGAACCGGTGGGTTTTATTTGTCGGTCGGGGTAATTATTTTAGGTTTTCTTGGAATTATTATTCTGCTCGCGACGTCTTCGGACAGCGAAGCTGATGTGAGATCGACGCAGCTGAGCAAATATTCCTGCGGGATTCTCACAAACGCCACAAGAGATTCACAGAAATTAAATATTTGTGATTTCATGTAATTTCTCCAAAACTCGGCTACCGACGTGACCAACCCCCCCCCCACTGCGTAGCCCAATGACTCCTTTCTACAATTGGCTGCTTGGAGCCGTCAATCAGTGCCTTGGAAGCTCCTACCACGCATGCACATGGGGGCCCCATTCGGCCCCCATCTAGTTGCCCGTTTCTCCTGCTGTAAAGACTCAAATCGTAATCAGTCGTCGGTCTCGTCTTAGATTCAGGAGCCATATGTCTATCCCATGCATGTTTAATACCCTCGCTGTATTACCCTCTACCACTTCTGCTGGGAGGCTGTTCCACTTATCTACCACCCTCCCAGTGACGTAAAGCTCCCTTAATGTATGTCTTTCTTACATTTTTTTGATTAAACCTTCAAAGGAAAGAATAAAATGAAAGATCTGATGAGGGGTAATTAATTAATTTTTTTTCTAAGTGGAACGTCAGCGTAAATTCAGGGACCCTCAGCACAATCCTCAGTAAAGCAGCGGGGGTCTCGCTGATGTCACCGCAGTCTGTCACATCCTCAGGAGCCGTTGGTTTGCCGGCTGAGCACACGCGTGTTTACGTTGCTTTATCTGTTTAAATAAGACTTCACGGATCAGTGCCCCGGTATAATAGACTTTCTGAGCGGAGGGGCCACAGTTTATTTGCGCTCTTATTAAAAAGCTAAATAAACAGATTTGGGACAGCGGGGGAGGGGGGTATTCCTGTTTTTTTTTTTTTTTTCTTCAGAACAGACGTCATGATCTTTTTTCCCCAACGAGGAAATCATGTTTCTGATTCATTTCACAAATAAACACATTCCGGGGCTTTCTGAACTCGCCAGCCCTTCAATGCCCCGTCGGAACGGTACTGCAGGGACTCATTAATGGTGGCAGCTAAATGGTTAAAATAATGGAAGCCATGCTGTAATATAGCAGGGAGAGAAGGACCAATCAGGACGCTCAGATATCCTTAACTTATAGAGAATATGAAGGAGTCGCTCCAGACCATGTGACCCTGAGCCTGGGGTAAAAACCCTGAGATTCTGCTCATTTAACCTGAGTCTGGGGGGAAAAGTCCTGAGATTCTGCCAATTCACGTGAAAAAAAACACAACAAATGTAACAATTTTCATGTAACAGTTTTTTCTTTATTGCAATTTTATAACATTTACTTGAGACATTTACCCCCCTACCCACACACACAAATACACACACACACACACATACATACATACACACGCACACACACACATACACACACCCGCACATACACCCACACATACACCCACACAAACACACACACACACACATACACCCACCCACCCAACCCCACACATACATACATACACACACACCCGCACATACATACATACACACACACAAACACACACACACACACATACACACACACACACACACACACACACACACACACACACACACATACATACATACATACACACGCACACACACCCACACACACATACACACACACACACATACACACACACAAACACACACACACACATACATACACACACACCCGCACATACACCCACACATACATACACACACACCCGCACATACACCCACACATACATACACACACACACACCCACATACACCCACACATTATATCACGTTTACCATGTATGAGAACCCGCTCAAACCTTTTATTAGTGAAGGCTGGGGGGGGGGCTTGGCTGACGTTGGTTCCTGACAGTCCCGTGAAGGTCATTCTTATAAGAAACTCATTTTCAGGGCTGAGAATTTGCGGGGCTTCGGTTTAGTGTTTGTGAGACTTCTGTGCGAGGAATCAGAACGTAAATCCCTTCACAGACAGGATTACAACTAATTCCAAATCTGCTGAGTGTTACCTGCATCTCCCGCTCCGGGTACCGCGGATAATCTGGCACCGGAGCCAAGGGCAGGAGAGCAGGAATAAGGTTACTGGAGTTCACGTGATGTGTAGACCCTAAAACGGTCAATTATCAACTACATAGAAACCCAGGACCTGCGGCCAGTTCGGCCCCCATCGGCCCCCGTCTAGTCGGCCGTTTCTACTGCTGTAAAGACTCAAACCTTAATCAGTCATTGGTCTCGTCTTAGATTCAGGAGCCGTATGTCTATCCCATGCATGTTTAATCCCCTCACTGTATTACCCTCTACCACTTCTGCCGGGAGGCTGTTCCATATATCTAGGTTCTTGATAGTGGAATGGACTTGATGGGCCGAATTATTCTTATCTTCTGTCAAATTCAATGTTTCTGTGTAGGCAAACCCATGTTCTCCTTCTGCATTAGACTACGATTCCCATCATTCTATTCCTTTTCTCCTCCAGCTACCCATCAGGGCAGATCATTTGAGAATTCAGGGCTGATCATGGTCCGGACGCCATCTGCCAGGATTTTACTTCTCCTGTTCTGTATAGTTCTGTATTTTTTCTCGAAGATGTGAGGCCAAGTCCACCGGTTTGGGAGATCGATAAACGGGATTTCTTCTTCCGGATACATTTTATTTCAAGAATGCAATTCTGTCCAAGCTTTTTCTTAGCGGTCCTGAGACCTCAGTGACACATTGTCTCTTTATAGTCAGAACGCCAGCAGTCTCTGCTCCTGATCATATATATATATATATATATACAGTTTATTCTTTTATATATATTAGGGCTGCAACTAACGATTATTTTAATAATCGATTAATCGGCCGATTATTTTTTCGATTAATCGATTAATCGGATAAAAAAAAACAATATGCAAATTTTTCGTTTATTTAAAAGAATTTAATGAACTGGATGTTAAAAAACAACTTAAAATTTACATTAACATTCTTATTTTGTTATGATGTAATAAAAAACAATATTTTCAAAGTACAAGAACCCAAACACAATATTTATGAAACAAAATAACCCCAAACATTCTGAAAAGAGGTGGACTATTACTGTTCAAGAAACTTTGCCCCAGCACTTTGCACTTTGCACCCAGCACTTTGCACCCAGCACTTTGCACCCAGCACTTTGCCCCAGCCCTGGCACTTTGCATCCAGCACTTTGCACCCAGCATTCAGCACTTTGCACCAGCACTTTGCACTTTGCACCCAGCCCTGGCACTTTGCACCCAGCACTTTGCACCCAGCCCTGGCACTTTGCACCCAGCACTGGCACTTTGCACCCAGCACTTTGCACTGTGCCCCTGCACCCAGTCTCTAACTCTGCCCTGCACCCAGCCCTGCCCCCACATTCTGCCCTGCCCCCACACTCACACTCTGCCCTGCACCCACTCTGCCCTGCACCCACACTCACACCCTGCCCTGCATCCCCACCCCCACTCTGCCCTGCACCCAGTCTCCCACTCTGCTCTGCACCCACACTCACACCCTGCATCCCCACCCCCACTCTGCCCTGCACCCAGTCTCCTGCCCTGCACCCCCCACCCCCACGAACCGCTCTGTGCGAATGGAGCCACTCGCACAGAGCGAACCGCTCTGTGCGAATGGAGCCACTCGCACAGAGCGAACCGCTCTGTGCGAATGGAGCCACTCGCACAGAGCGAACCGCTCTGTGCGAGTGGAGCCACTCGCACAGAGCGATTCGCTCTGTGCGAGTGGCTCCATTCGCACAGAGCGATTCGCTCTGTGCGAGTGGCTCTGTGCGATCCGTGCACATAGACATGAAGAATACTTACCTCCGGAACGTGTCACATCCGTCACGTAGCTAAAAGAAGGCGGAGACTGCAGAGCGTGTAGCAGAAGCGGGGAACGCTCGCGGAGGTAAGTAAAAGGAGCCGAGTGCTCCAACAACGAATTGATCACTCGATTAATCGATAACGGAAATCGTTATCGATGATTTCCGTTATCGATTATTATCGATTTTATCGATTCGTTGTTTCAGCTCTAATATATATATATATATATATATTCTTTGTTAAACTTAGGGAAAGTTGCTTGCGGAGACCTGGCGTAGACCTGGTGAAAAGTGGGTGTTTCTAGTTATTTTGGGGTCCCCCAGTCCGCCGGTTATTTGAGTTCACCGCCCGATCCACAATAACCACATAAATGCTAGAATTACAGGCAGATTAGATCAATGTCACATCAGGAAACCCGAGAAACCATGAGTGATTCCTAATTAACTGTGATCCGCAACAGCGATTTATTTAAACTTCTGAAACCAGGTCTTCAAAGAAGGCGGACGTGCCGACTGCTCCCGAGGTCTCAGCCACGCGTGTTCTGAAATACACGTATCGTGCACATGTATCAACCCGCCCGGTCTCTGTCTCTGCACATTTTATCTGTCTCGATAGATACTGTTTCTAATTTATCTATCATGATAGATACTGTTTCTAATTTTATTCCCCAAGAAAACTATATATATATATATAGATAGATAGATTTGAAACAATGTTGCAACGTTATGAAACAATAGCAATGTTTACAAACAAATGCCATTGTTGGAATACGCTTCTCTGACGAGCCTTAAATTCTTCTGCTTAGAAAAAATATGAGAAAAATACATTTATTTATTTTTTTTAAAATCAAGAATGTTAACATTTGTTCTTCATACTGAAGTGATTAAGAATAGGAGGAATTAGGAGAATGTGTTTCATTCATTCAGGGACTCGAACTCTGAAGGTCGTGAAGTACAAGGTTTAGAGATTTCTGGATAAGACAAATTAACTCGGTGGATTTTGTCTTCCATGGAAAAGAATCTATAGATTCTGTAAATGTGACGGATTCTGCTTTGGAATCATAACTGTCATAAGGAGCGATTTCTAATCTATTTCTAAGGATTTAATTAAAATGTACATTTAATACAGGCAGCTTTATTACACACATATCTCTTACCTATCTATCATCCATCTATCTATCTATCCATCTATTTATCTATATATGTATGTATCTATTATCAATCATCTATCCATTTATATATCTATCTATCTAATGTGTATCTATCTCTATCTATCTAATCTAGCCATCATCTATCTTTTATCTATCTATCTATCTATCTATCTATCTATCTATCTATCTATCTATCTATCTATCTATATATACACTGTATATATATATATATATATATATATATATATATACTGTGTATACTATACGTATATGTATATATATATTTGTTTATTGTGTGTCTGTGTAAATATACATATATATATAATTTGCAGTAAAGAATTGTTTCACAGCGCAAACATTATCCTATGGTGCTGTTCATACTAGGGATGATGACAGCTGAGCATGCTGGGAGTTGAAGATGAGCCACTGCCGTTTCTAGGTTTACCGAGTCATTCGTTGGGTTTGTTACCGGATAATTATTACCCCGAGGGTGCAGTTGGGTCCAGCTTGGGGTTTGGTGAATAGAGTAATATATTATTGTGTGTACTTTAGGTAATGAGATTGCGGATTAAATCCGAACACGTACGGGATTTAAGTGTAAAATAAGAAGATCGGCGTTTGGATGTAAGAATGCATGTTTACACTGACAGGGTGACGTGGCCATAACGGGGCAAGACGAGCAGCTGCCCCAAGCACCCAATGCCCCTCGCCTCCTTAACCTTCCGTCCGCTTCTACAAAGAGATGTAATATCAGTCCATGGATCAGCCGCTGACCTCACCTCCAGGTGCCAAGATCCTTAGCTTATGTAGTGAATACGTGGAACAGCCTCCCAGGAGAGAAATGAACTAAGTGAGGGAATTTAGACCAAGTAAGGTCTAAATCACCTTCTATTTCTTTAAGAGGCTTCGTCAGGTCGCTAGAATCTGGAATCGGCTTTTCTAGAAGAGAATTCTGTGTGGAAGTTGAGATGTGAGCGGCACGATTCCTCGTAACGCCTCGTTGAGTCCGCTGAGTGCGTCATCACTACTTCCACGTAAGGACTGTTCGAGCGGATAATGGACACAATGTCCCGGCTGCACGTGTCGCGTGTATCTGTGTTCGGATGAGAGGTGTGTATGCGTAAATAGACGAAGAATTGTGTTTGATTTGTGTGTCCTCTACAAACGTCTTTCAGATCCACTCAACCAATGAAAGAAACATTAGAGGTAATACCGAGAGCTCCGAGGGCCGAGGCGAGGGCCGTGTTTGCAGAGCGTAGGTGGTGGAGAGCGAGACGCGGTGTATAAATGACGAGACGGTCCGCGGGACGCCAGGCAGGGGATTAACTCAACAAAAGAAATAGATACTTTGTATCCAACCCTGATTGGCCGATCTCATTGTATTCATTACAAAGGGCAGCTTTATAAACACACTGACGGGAAAACATGGAGATATATCAATAAATCCGGGACAGTTGGTTTGTACTCATCCCGGCTCCGTTAACCCCCGTCTCATGGGTCCGCATTTACTGTGGGTTATTATTTTATCTTAATTCCGTGGACCGCAGTCTCTTTCCATTCATGGGGGGGTTCAGCAGAATTTCCCCACTCCTTTCCTCACGTCTGCTAAATGCCGCGCAGGAGATGCGTTCGCTCAAACATGTCTCCTGCCACGCGATGTACTCGCTGTCAGTCAGCTCCAGCGCTGGCCCGGCGGGCAATCTGGACGGGGATCTAACAAGTCGCCCCATTCCCCGGCACAGAAATCAACCCCATTCGTTACAACAGACGAGGTTTTCCTGCCATTCGTTTGTTTCGAAACATGGGACCGTAGAGGGGGCTGGGAGCTGCAGCTCTGGAGCTGCAGTTTCTTCATAAGGTTAGGATGACCAATGTCAGCAAAGTACCGCGTGTCGCAGGATATTTAACCAGTTAGTATCCCCTGAGTTATTATTAGTGGGATGAGGGGTCTCGGATACATTGTTACACGCGGGATGTGCTTCATATGCAGCCTCATCCTGCGGGTTCCGCATATTAATGAGCGAGAGAATCGTTAACTAAATTCATAAATAAGCTTCTAGTTTGAAAAAAAACCAGTAAATGTTGAATAAATGTTAATAAATGAAGTGCATTTTTTACATCAAGAGAAAGAAAAACGAGCGTGCGCTATAGAGCCCTTTGTACGCGGTAATGAGATGGGTGAACACGGCTCGGGAACACGCTACTTTACATACAAGAGCTCTCTGTCCGGACAAAGGAGTTTCCGCTCGGCCCTTTGATCTGCGTCTTTATTCAGAGATGTTAAAGCTGCAGTTCCATCCGTTCTGCTGATTTTAAATTTTTTGGAGCTAAAGCAGCTTCAGGAACAGCATTCCTACTGATGATACTCGTTACTACTCAATACTACTCAATAACCCCCCCAGCGCTGTATACAGTAATATAACCCCCCAGTGCTGTATACAGTAATATAACCCCCAGCGCTGTATACAGTAATATAACCCCCAGCGCTCTATACAGTAATATAACCCCCAGCGCTGTATACAGTAATATATCCCCCAGCTCTGTATACAGTAATATAACCCCCAGCGCTGTATACAGTAATATAACCCCCCAGCACTGTATACAGTAATAACCCCCAGCGCTGTATACAGTAATATAACCCCCCAGTGCTGTATACAGTAATATAACACCCAGCGCTGTATACAGTAATATAACCCCCAGCGCTGTATATAGTAATATAACCCCCAGCGCTGTATACAGTAATATAACCCCCCAGTGCTGTATACAGTAATATAACACCCAGCGCTGTATACAGTAATATAACCCCCAGCGCTGTATATAGTAATATAACCCCCAGCACTGTATACAGTAATATAACCCCCAGCGCTGTATACAGTAATATAACCCCCAGCACTGTATACAGTAATATAACCCCCAGCACTGTATACAGTAATAACCCCCAGCGCTGTATACAGTAATATAACCCCCAGCGCTGTATACAGTAATAACCCCCCAGTGCTGTATACAGTAATATAACACCCAGCGCTGTATACAGTAATATAACCCCCAGCGCTGTATATAGTAATATAACCCCCAGCACTGTATACAGTAATATAACCCCCAGCGCTGTATATAGTAATATAACCCCCAGCACTGTATACAGTAATATAACCCCCCAGCGCTGTATATAGTAATATAACCCCCAGCACTGTATACAGTAATATAACCCCCAGCGCTGTATACAGTAATATAACCCCCAGCGCTGTATACAGTAATATAACCCCCAGCGCTGTATATAGTAATATAACCCCCAGCACTGTATACAGTAATATAACCCCCAGCGCTGTATACAGTAATATAACCCCCAGCGCTGTATACAGTAATATAACCCCCAGCGCTGTATACAGTAATATAACCCCCCAGCGCTGTATACAGTAATATAACCCCCAGCGCTGTATACAGTAATATAACCCCCAGCGCTGTATACAGTAATATAACCCCCAGCGCTGTATACAGTAATATAACCCCCCAGCGCTGTATACAGTAATATAACCCCCAGCGCTGTATACAGTAATATAACCCCCAGCGCTGTATACAGTAATATAACCCCCCAGCGCTGTATACAGTAATATAACCCCCCGCGCTGTATACAGTAATATAACCCCAGCACTGTATACAGTAATATAACCCCCAGCGCTGTATACAGTAATATAACCCCCCAGCGCTGTATACAGAAATATAACCCCCCCAGCACTGTATACAGTAATATAACCCCCAGCGCTGTATACAGTAATAACCCCCAGCGCTGTATACAGTAATATAACCCCCCAGCGCTGTATACAGTAATATAACCCCCAGCGCTGTATACAGTAATATAACCCCCAGCGCTGTATACAGTAATGTCGGTCAGTACTGACATGTGTCTGGTTTTATATCATTTTGTTCCAATAAACTCCATTTATCTGCAGACCAGGAGGCTGCCTTTGTTATCAGTGACTTTTGGGTGACTTTCCCTTTTCGCCGCACTGAGCTGATGCTTTATGGCGATGCTAATGAAGTCCGTTCCTCCATAGACTTTCATTAAGCAGAGAGCCGTTCTCTTGTTCCCCACAGGCAGTATGATAAGGAGTCGGGGGGTTTAGTAGATCGGGGATCAGATAACAGAGCGAGAATCATACAAACGGCTGATATGCAGCTGCCTGAAAACATCATATTATGGGGGCAAAAAGATTAATGTCGGCTGAATGTGAATCTAGGAACAAATCCTTTTACATCATTTGGAAAATCATCCGGCCCCTGTCTAGTCGCCCGTTTCTCCTGCTGTAACGAATCAACCCTTAATCAGTGGTTGGTCTCGTCTTAGATTCAGGAGCCGTATGTCTATCCCATGCATGTTTAATACCCTCACTGTATTACCCTCTACCACTTCTGCTGGGAGGCTGTTCCACTTATCTACCATCCTCTCAGTAACCTAAGCCGTTCCCTTTTGCCAAGTCCTGTAAGTCAAGGAGTCTGCTGTTCTTTAGTGTGATGCGGAGCAGGAGACTCTTTATCTTAATGTCAGCGAGTGAATGATTAGCTGTAATTCATGCCGTGTTCCCAGCAGGCGGATTACGAGTGAATTGTGCTGCAGCTCGGCGATGGCCACCGTCCAGCAGGGGAGTCATTCCGCGTGGCACGTAGGCACCTCGTAATTACCCACCGCAACCCTTCGCTGCACTTCAAAGGCCTTCCAGGGCATTAACCCCCTGTGTGCCGGGACGGGGGGTGCGAACAGTTTAATTAAAAAGGCATAAAGGGTTAATAATTCACCGTTATTTACTGTCGTGGTTTAGCTGTTTGTAAAGCTACATCATCCTTGTCCTGAACTTACATCCGTTTCCCCCTGCTGTAATAAATTAACGGGGAGGAATAAGTATACTAAATCGTACTATTAAGACGGCTGGGATTCTTAAAATATTAACCCATTAGTAGCTTGTCCCAAAGATTCTTTTGCATTGAGTCTCAATGGGGAGGAATAAGTATTCAAATCCCATTAATAGGCCATCCCAAAGATTCTTTTTACAGTGGTGAACGCAGCCAAAACGGTCCTCATAGAAAGCATGCCTTGTCAGGAGTTAGAGATATTCCAAATTAAGTCACCTGTATTCAAGCAGGGATTTGAGCTGTGATATAATGGGGAGCCGTGATATTTAGGGTTAAAACACCCCCCCCCCCCGATAAATACAGATTGACTTTAATTGCGTTTTAAATAAACCTGGCATTTTGAATAGAAGGCGACGTTCCGAGGCGATGAGCTCGTGTTCCGTGACAAGCACCACGCTGCAGGCATCAGCCTCTTTAGAGCGTCCGGGGCTTTTGTCGCGCACCTGGACTTTCTAATTTTGCTTCCATCTTTCAGAGACGGGAAAACAAAAATAATCCGTTCTCTTTATTCTGCGCATTTTTTTGTGTCAGCGGCAGGACATGAAA
The DNA here is from genome assembly GCF_027358695.1 of Spea bombifrons. Taxonomy (NCBI): domain Eukaryota; kingdom Metazoa; phylum Chordata; class Amphibia; order Anura; family Pelobatidae; genus Spea; species Spea bombifrons. The sequence continues at coordinate 3,049,414 of NC_071096.1, forward strand.
GGAGCGCCACACGGGGGGGGGGGGTTCTGCGTTTCATCAATACCTTCTTTCAAGACTCTGCAAACTGCTGTCTGAGGATGAGGGTCCGTGTCCCGCGCTCTTCTCTTCATTAAGGGTCATAATATAAAACTAGAGTGTTTAGATGTCATTTAAGGAGGTCTTACTTTACCGAGAGGGTGGTAGATCAGTGGAAGAGCCTCCCAGCAGAAGTGGTAGAGGGTAATACAGTAATGGGGATTAAACATTCATGGGATAGACATACGGCTCCTGAATCTAAGACGAGACCGATTAAGGTTTGAGTTTTACAGCAGGAGAAACGGGCGACTGGACGGGGGCCGAATGGGGCCAATCTGCTGTTAAATTCTATCTTTATTTACTAAATGAATTAAGAGCGTTATTGCAAAATTAAAGATATTTGCCCCGGTTAGATTGATCCCCGGACGCCATTCGTTCACATTATATGCGTATTCATTCACACTGAAATCTAACACACACACCCCCACACACACGCATTTAACAGCCACAGGAAGTAGATCTATAAAAACTTCCCATTAACCGTGAATGGAAAAAAAAAATAATAATAATAAAATTCCGCTGCCGTCAGACGCCCCGCTGCTTTATTAAAGTCAGAAATATCCTTCAATGGGGGGGGCCTTCAATATCCTCGTATTGACAGTAGATAGGGAGGCCGTTATAGAGCCGCGCCGAGGAAATGATATTTGTGATTTTATTACACCAATCGACAAAGAACTTCCTCGCCTGGTCGGCGGAGCAGATGGCGGATGAAGTTATAGCTCCTTATTTAAACAAAATCCTCTCGTGAAAGCTCTGCGCGGCAACAGACATAATATTGATAGAGTGGCGGGGTCCGGCTGATAGACTGCGAGCGCACCGCTCAGGGAGGACTCGGCGACGGCTTGTGATATTCTGATGAAGAAGTTGTTACATCAGCGAGGTTTGGGGCTGGTGTTCTGCACGGCGCACGTTTCGGCCGCCCGCTCGCCGGTGACCATGCGCGCTACGGGGCTCTCTAGCGGAGTTGAAACAGTGATGCCGGGGCGGCCCTAACAGGAACGGGCGATCAGCACAAGTAACAAGATAATCGTCCCTGATGACACACATCGCGCCCCCCGGGATATCTCTCCTTAGTCTCTGTAACTCCAGATTTTTACCCCTTGTACAGCGCTCCAGAATACGAGGGCGATATATACGTCAGCAAATAATACCGGACATTGAATGGCCTCTATCTATGGAATTGGGACGCGATGCTTAGTTAAGCTGTCACGCCGTGCCTTCTGTAATCATTCCGCAGAGCGCCGGCCGACGGACAGAACACCGCGATTATACTTTGTCTGCGCCGGGAGAGAGCGGCTCGCTGTATTTATAATCTGGGATTTTAGGTATAATTTGGGGCCGGAAACTGATTTTATAGCCGAATTTGGGGTTTAAAGCATCGGCCCCCCTCATAGATCATTTGGATTTGGAGGGGTTTATATGAAATTGTTTCTCGTCCTGGGAAAGCAAATGCAGATCCGTTCCCTCTCTGCCTGTGACAGCAGGGCTGGGGAGGATTGGGGGTACCGGCAGTGATTAGGGGGTACCGGCAGTGATTAGGGGGTACCGGCAGTGATTAGGGGGCACCCTCACTTTAAGGCCAGCAGCCCCGAAATAATGTAAGTGGTTCTGGAACGCAGATTAATGTCCCGTTGAATGAACCCTGGACCCCTAATATCGGCATCGTTTATCTAACGTGTGGATATTAAATGCTGTCTGCATCCGCCGGGGCCAGCGAGCCCCGGGGGGGGGGGGAGCAGAGCGGATCGGAGGCCGTCACTCTCCGTAATAACACAATTCTACTGAGTGAAGAAGAGACGCGATGAGGGTTTTTAATCCCGATCTGATCCAAACCGGACCAAAGAAAAGACTTCCAGACCAAGAAAATCCCACGCCACCTGCTGCTGTGTGGATGAGGGGGGGAAAAGGGAGATGCATTACTTAGCTGATAAGACCCATTCGGCCCATCTAGTCTGCCCATTTCTCTTGTTGTAAAATCTAATCCAAAATAATAATAAAATTTAAAAAAAACCAGCAGATCAGCCCCGTTTCTCCTGCTTAATCAGTCGTTGGTCTCGTCTTAGATTCAGGAGCCGTATGTCTATCCCATGCATGTTTAATACCCTCACTAAATTACCCTCTACCACTTCTGCTGGTAGGCTGTTCCACTTATCTACCACCCTCTCAGTAAAGTAAAACTTCCTTCCATCCCATCTCAGCCTCTGACGGTCTAGTTTTAGATTCTGACTGTCTCGTAACTTTTATCCCCTTCTGTAAGGGGTGCAGAAATAGGGGTAACATTCTCTGGGGCAGGATCGCGGTTACATTGATCGCCTGTATCTTTCCTCGGGGGGGGGGGGTCACTGTCTCCTCCGCTGTGGCTTTAAAGCGCTTTAGTGGGGTTTGTGGCTTGAGACAGTTTCACTCCGCGTGCCGACGCCATTTAAAGATCGAGACAAAAGTACAAAAAGCCAGCTTTATATTTCAATTATATGACAACAAAATACAAAAAATACTCTTTCTTGGCACGAAAAATCTTCCGCTGACAACGCCGAATAACATGTTTAACCCTCAAAAGCCCCCCCGGGGTCAGGAGATCTGCTGCGTAACGTGAGGTGACGCGCGGTGAAAACAGGGCGACGCTCCTACAGCGAAGACGTAACGGAAGCTCGCGTCCGGTCACTGGTCACGTAAAGCAGGGATCTGCTCCGTTAACGTGTCCGCCAGGGGCCGGTCCGCTTCGCTCAGGATCCCCATGAAGCTTTTTACCTGAGGGTAAGAGGGAGAGCGTTAGTGCGGCCCGCGGGGTAACAGAACCGGTTTCACCCCGAAAGAGAATTCCGCACCGATACTCACGTACGCAGCGTACAGGGGTAAGAGATCGGCGAGCGCCCGTCGGCATTTGTGTTCGTTGATGTGTCCTTGTTTGATTCCCTCTAGTATGCTTTCCTATAATAAAATCAGCATCGGTTTAATGTCACCCGTCGGCCCACGCGCTCCCGCTGATTTTGTGACCATTACCGCCCGCTCCCGCAACATGTGCGTCTACTCCCGCAACATATCGACTCCCGCAACATATATCCACTCCCGCAACATATATCCACTCCCGCAACGTGTGTCTACTCCTGCAACATGTGTCCAATCCCGCCTGCTCCCGCAACGTGTCCAATCCGACCCGCTCCCGCAACGTGTGTCCAATCCCCCCCGCTCCCGCAACGTGTCCAATCCCCCCCGCTCCCGCAACATGTGTCCAATCCCCCCCGCTCCCGCAACATGTGTGTCCAATCCCACCCAACTCCTTACCTGAACTGCAGATTTCCTGCGCATTCCCGCAAGGCTGCCTTCGCATTGCTCGCACACAGCATCTCTTGTCCCACCCAGGGGAAGCAGGAACGGAGCAGAGTCACGTGACGTAAAAATCACGTGACTCCGCTGGGTTCCTGGGCGGAACAAGAGAAGAGACGCTGCGAGGGAGCAACGCAAAGGCAGCCTTCCCGCAACACCCGAAAAACCACCAGCACCCCAATGCAGCATCCCAATGCAGTCCTCTACTTCAGACCTTCGTGAGTTCGGAGAGGACGTTGGACAGGAATTCGCAGCAGACGTCTTTCAGAATCTGTAAATGCAGATCTTCGTCGGAGGCGCCGGGCGGCTCGTCTGATCCCCTCCGTCTGCATTTATCGGAACGGGTCGTGTGACAGGCGCCGAGGTTCTCCAACACACGCAGCAGACTGTCAATCAGAAAAAAGTCTGCAAGAACACAAAAAAAGGAAAAAAAAAAAAACACATTAGAAATACTCTGCTGGGTCGAAACAGATTTTTTTAGGCTACGTTCAGACGTTTTAGAAATTTGCATTTTGCCCATTACAACTAAAAATGTAACAAAAAAAAACATTTCTTCCTTACAGCTGCATCGGTGCTGAACGATAATGTAAATATTTGATACTGAAAGATCTCAGTGCGAGTATCATTTCCACAAATACATTAGATTAAAATCATTCATGCAGCTAAAAATTAACTCTGTTTCTCCTTTACAATTATTCTTTTTATCCACAGGAAACTGCTCATGTTCATAAGTTTGGGGTCACTTAGAAGTGTCCTTTTTTTTTTAAAGAAAAGCACATTTTTACCCATTAAAATAACATAAAATCCAGCGCAGACAGGGTTAATGCTGTAAATGACTATTGTAGCCAGAAACAGCTGATTTTTAATCTCTTCATTGACTTAGAGGCTCTTTATCACTCCCATCACTCCTGTGTTCCGACGGCCCTTTATCACTCCCATCACTCCTGTGCTCCAATGGCCCTTTATCACTCCCATCACTCCTGTGCTCCAATGGCACGTTGTGTTTGCTGATCTAAGTTTAAGTTTAAAAGTGTAATTGATGGTTAGAAAACCTTTTTGCAGCTAGAAATTGACCTGTTTTCCATAAAAAAAAAAGCTGAGTGACCCCAAACCTTTGAACAGTAATGTGCATTTTTACAGGCTATAGGGCCCCCTAAAGGCCATCAGTTGGATCTTTTCCATTCTTCACAAGGAAATAATAATAATATGACTGTTAAAGCCAAGAAAAAGCTTCTAGTTTATTTCTGTTCCTATGACATCATGGGATAAACATCCTGGGTGACATCATCAGGTCGCTGCCGGGCTCGACGTGTTTCTGTAATATTAAATTATTACTTTTTTCGATCTTCCTGTACTCTTGGTCCGCCTGGGAAGCAAAGATGATTGACATAACCGCGAAGACGGAGGACAATATGGTCTTCTGCTCCTGGACGATGAGAGGTGGATCGTCGGGCTGGCACAGGTCACGGCTGATTAACTCGTACAAGAACTCCCAGGCGCTTCGTCCGCGGTCAGGAGATCGCACTTTACAAAGAAAACGCAGCTTTAATAACAGTAATAAAAGCATTTGCCCCACCTCTGAATTTGCAGGAGCTGCCACCTTGCCCCTGACCCTGTATGCAAATGACTCTCTGATCAATTTGCATACGGTGCTGCAGGGCGATGTGTGCAGGGGTAACGCATGTTAAAAATGTATATGTATTTCAACTGGGAACTAGGACAGGTCACGGCATTGAGATGAGGCTTAAAAATCACACGCTTCCTACGCGTCAACGCCTGGAACATGTTATTCATATCTAGAGATCGGGGAAAGAGACAAACCGATAGCTTGCAGCCCGGCGTCCACCGTGGTCAGCAGCTGCAGGACATGCATGTAGACGTCGAGACCTTCCGTGCTCTCGTACCTGCGAAGAAGACAATCATTTATGGAGAGTTAATAGCCACCCTCCTATAGAACAGATCGATGAGGCGGCCACCAGCACCTGGGTAGACGGTCCATCCCAGACAACCCCCTGTCCTTTTTTCTATTCAGTGGTTTTATGGTGACGGTTCATGCCGCCCCCCAGTGGTAATATCTGGAACTGCAGATCTATCCAAGTAGCAATCGGATAGATTAAAGCCCAGAAGCGTCGGGGTCCGCATGATCATTTCTTTTATTCACATTAAACGCGCAGAAATGTATGACCAGCTCCAAAATGACAGGGGGTACAGGATGAAAGGTTTTTAGCCTAACTTTCCGCACCTTTAGCTTGGAGTAGCATGCGCAGACCGCAAAAGGACAAAGCAAAACGTCTGTCGATAGTTACAATGAGATCTCATCAAAACACAGAGGTTCTGGAAAGCATCTTTTCTGTACAGATCAGACATCTTTATAAATCTTGAGACATTTCGTGTTCTTTACACTTTGATGCGTTCGTTGGTGCCATAGATTGTATCACCGTAGAGATACGGACATTCGTTCTCACCTGAGCTGTTTTGCGGCTTCCAATAAGCAGCTCACCATCTCCAGGGCCGGGGCTTTGTCTTCTTCGATGTCAGTAACTGGAGTTTGGGGCTCCGGGGAGCCGGCTTCTATCCAGTCAGTCATCAGATCCTCATCCATGTCGAAGATCTTGTCCACCAGCTCACCGACTTTCACCAAGAGGTCCACTGCCAGAAGGAATCGGAGCCATTAGTACAAAGTCTTAAAGGAAGGAATCCACTTAAACCCAAAGAACGGACGCAGACCTACATGGACTGGTGTTTTGGGGGATATGCCTTACGGTGCAATCACTCATCAGCTGTATAGAGAATAACGATGCCGTTAATGACAGACATGACCGTACCGTTGGTGGAGCTGGACATGATGAAGCAGAGGTTTTCTCGGACCGACGAATGCTTTCTGATCCTCTCCAACCACGAACTCGCCACATCTGCCTGAGACAAGCAAGTCAGGAGCAACCTGGAAGCGAAAAGAACCGGCCGGTTACAGACGGCAAACGCGGAAAGGCGAAAGATTCTGGCCTGCCATAAAAGTCTAGTGAGGGGGACACCACGGAAGTTTAAAGGGACCATGCGGCTATCATATGCATTAAAGTGCTGGAGTGTCCCTATTAGGGGAACGTGAGCTTTAACAGCATGTAATTACTGGATACAGTACCTGCAGGTTTCCAGTAATGTCGGCGGATCGGGGTCGGCCAGTAACAGGAGAAGGAGCTCCCTGAAACATCAAGACAATACATATAACATTCAGATATATTAATACTCCCAGTATATACAATCCATACAATATAATTCACGTCATCTAAACAGCCCGGATCACAATCGGAATTCCTTGTGCTAGAAAGTTATATTTCAAGGAGAAGTTACTTTGCCTGCTGGTTTTTATATTTATTTGTAATGATAAAATGCCACTAATGGTCTAATAATAAGTTATTAAGAAGTATTATGTATTAGCAGAATTAATAATACATTACCCCAGGTTTTCGTTGTCGCTGATAGCCGTGCACGTCTCTTGGAAACAGGACATATTTGCCAAAATGCCGACACAGATTTCCTAGCGAAAGAAGCCATAATCTCCCGTTAATTAATGAAGGTTCCTCACGAATCTATCAGACACTGAGTGCTATCTATGGATACTGCGTCCTATATCACAGAATTCAACAGCCGAAGAGTCCATTCATACGGTATATTTCTACGGCAGGTAAAGCATCCATACGGTCTAAACTCTGACCCTTCTTCACTTTTATTCCTCACTCAGCACCACATCCATACTGGACATTCCTGAATTAGGAAACCTGGTCACTGCTGGAAGGCGATTCCATGCAGCCACCACTCTGTTTAAGATAAACTACACTGCATTGATACTTCTAATGAGAATCTGAGTGGGTTATAATAGACGTACGGATTATATATATATATATATATATATATATATATATACACATACATACATACATATATACACACATATATATATACATACATACACACACACCACGTTTACTTACGGTTAGCCGGTTACTTTTGGACTTGTTAATAACACCCAAGAATATTTCAGGTGCGTTAAACTCCTTGAGGAATAAAGACACTTCCTACAAAAGAAAAAGTAATGATTTTTTACAACATCATCGACTTCTCAGCAAATATATAGGATTTTGTGCAAGACGGTAAAACCAAAACTTTATGTGGGGAGTTTAATATCTATGAAAGGGAACCCCACGCCTGGATATCGTGACCCCCATCTCCGTACCGCAGGGATCGGCAACCCCCACGTCCCAAAAGAGTTTGTAGGGAAGAAGAAAGCAAAACGGGGAGGTAAATATAAACATTCAATCCCTCATCAGTTATTAATCTCATATATAATAATGTATTTATTAGTCTAATTAATAATATTTTTTGTCCTGTATTATTAATAATTTATTAGTCATAGTAATAATAAATCATTTATTAATCTCATATATAATAATGTATTTTTCAGCCTCAAATATTTTTTGTCCTGTATATTAATAATAATCTTAGTCTCATATTAATAACAAATTTATTAAATAGTTTCATATATAAATGTATTTTTCAGTCTCATATTAATAATAAATAATTTTTGTCTCGTATTAATTATAATTTATTTATTATTCTTATATGAATTCAGTTTTACTATTTGAGTACATTAGAAAGCGTGGACAGCCGACGTGCCTCGACGCCTCTGCATAAAAGGAAGCGTAACGGCCCCTCAGATACTCTGCACCGCCATAGATTTGTGAAACCTTTTTTTCCCCGTCTTATCTCATCGGTCGGATGCGATTTCTCAAAGCAAAAAGGTTAATTTTAATCTTTCCTTTGTCTCTTCAGCCCCGCTGAGTACGACTACAAATCGGCGATTATTAAATGTAATATTTTACAGGTAAAGACGCAGCGACCTTTCAGCAGCTGAAGGATTATACCCCGCAGAGGGGGATCGGGTTGCATTAAAGGGGAACGCAGATACTAAAACGGGGGCGGGGGGGGAATAGACGGTTACAAAGTCCGGTTACAGGAGCAGCTTTCATGGTTCATTTAGAACTTTATCCCCGCATAGTCCATCCCAGGCAGACGGCCCGCAGTATACTCCTTCCGCGCGCCGCTCGGGGTTTTACCTCATTCATAGACATGTCCCAGACTTTACAAATATCGTTCTCCATGTCCTCATCCAGCTCGGCCGGCGCCTCCTCTCCCTCCTTATCCTTTCGTTCCTCCTTCCGAGTGACGGCCTAGGAGAAGACTTCTGTTACTCAGCGGCCGATACATTTCGATCGATACATGGAGATCCATTAAAAGGTACCGACTGTGAATGCTGAGCATCCTACGGGAGCAGATAACGTTGTCGTTTTAGGCCCCTCTGGACAGGACTCTCGGGGACACGCGTTAAACCCAGGGCAATAAAAAGTTCCAGTATAACATTCAGGGAAGTTGCCCAAACTCGGAGGATTGTGGACAAGAAATTAATATTTTCCATCCATCCCACTGAAAATCAGTTATTATATTATTATTATATTAGATATTATTCCACAAACCTCGATCAGCTTGGTCAGGGTGCTGAAAAACCAGTGCTTGCTGTACACGGTGCTCCCGATGGAATCTCCCGCCGGCGTCCCATCTTCGCTGGGTGGCGGGGACGGGTTGCGGTTCGCGTAATCGGAGGGTTCCGGGTCGCTGGCGCCCAACTCGTTACTGCGGTCCTCTAAACGAAGAAGAAAAAAAACACAACGTGTCAGATTTATATCGACATTAAGAAAATAAAGAAAGCGCCAGTCGGGTTTTCCAAACATCCAGCCAGAAATAAAACCGCCGTTTATACGCTAAACCGCTGAAAATGGACGTTACTAACTGAAAAACCTGCCTCTGGCCGGCTAAAAAATAAAAAATATTTACAACAATAATAAACAACAGCAAAAACAATGATTATTATTAAAAATAATAATAGTAATGTCTCCCTGGAATTACTACCAATAATGCGCTCCAGGACTTACCATTTCAAAGCAATAAAAATAGATTGTAAGCTCCTTTGTCTAACTGTTATGCTAGTACTTCTCATGTGCTGTTTACTGATGTACAGCGCTGCGGAATATGATGGCGCTATATAATAATAATTACTTGGCATCAGGAGGGGATCGTTTTTTATGGCAATTTCACAAGGGGGGGGTTGTGTTGTCTATGTTTTGAAAAGTGTGAACAAGGCTGAGAATTAAAGACTTAAAATCATTGATTTTTTTACGTTATGTTTAGTTACTAAGAAAATATCACAAACTGATACAGAAGATTGCAGAATAATCCCCTCAACAGCTTTTCTCTCTCTTTTTTGGAACAAGAGCAGTCAGGAGATGATCCGTAACACGAGGGACGGACACTTTATACCTCGGCTTCCTCGTTACTAAAGTTTGGGGTCACTCGGCTGTTTTCATGGGAAATTAGGAAATATCTGGACGTAACATAATCGCGAAAAGGGTTTTCTAACCATCAATTAGCCTTTTAAACGTTTTAAACATAGTTCTCTGATAACGTGACATTTCGGATTTGGCAGAGACCGCTTTAGGGTTCTTTGTAATGGAAACGAACAAAAAAGAATAAGCCCGGACCGTATGAATAACATTAAATACAGCGATTAATGAAATTGGCCCCCCCACCCCAGAACGAGGTGTATAAATACTCCATGAATCAGCGGTAATTTGGTAAAACTCCACGAACATCCAGTTACGGTAAGTCTGTGCGTTTTATTCCCGTCACATTCTGTCTGATTTATCGCGTGATGGAAATTTATAATCCTCAACCAGCAAAAACGATGTATTTCAGAGTCAAAAATCTACACTTCTCTGTCTCCGGAGAAGCTTAAAACGACGCTCCGGCCATCGTATGCATATGACAGCGGAGGGGTCCCCCTCTGCAGAATCCCCCCATAAGCCCATATATACATTTGCCCCCCCCCCCCCATATTCCATAGCCATTTGCAGTGTAAGAGATGTAATTCGCATTCTTTACGGGGGCGACGAGGTCAGTGAACAGTCCCTTGGAGTTGGGGTCTTGCGTGCAGCGTATTGATAAGTCGCAGTGTTTGCTTGTCGCAGTGACCGTCCCTCGGAGAAGCAGATGATGAAGATCTCGGTCTGCGCGGTTTTGCTTTCCTTGGTCCTGAACGTCGGTGGAAACCTGCCTTACGGGGCTGGAAACACGAGGAATGGCTTCCAAGGTGAGTCCAACAACATACTACAAACAAGCGGCCATCTTTACGTGATCGTCACGGTCATCAGAGCATTCGCTTTCAACCCAACCCCAAGCCAGGGGTGGTATAAGATACTAAATCTTTCAAAAGCATCAGTACCCCCAAAGGGTTAAGTGATGTGATCTAGGCTACCATGGACAGAATCCACCCTAGGTGTTCCTGACGGTTACATGAACGGTACGGAACGTGTTTATTCACAGGGTTCTAGACACGGTGTCGGTGAACCGGAGACTTCTAACTTTTCTCGGGTTCCTTACTTCTAAATCTATTATTCTTTAGATAATTTATCCGGAAAACCGCTGAGCAGGCAATCCGACGATCAGACGGAATACGGAGGGACTTATTCCAAGAGATACAGCTACAACGGACATGCACAGGACGGAGGGGGTCCGGGGCTGGAGCAGAGGGTGGGCCGAGGCTGTGCTTCAGGAAAGAATAAAGGGAGAAGGGGTGGTTTACAAGGAGGAGAGCAGGAGCAGCTCACCGGAATTCCGGGACATCGTCATCCGTCCGGAGGAGCTGAAGAAATGGGCGGCCTGCAGGAGCAACTGTCGGGGCTTCTGCAGAAATTAGGACCTCAACTGCAAGGCTTGATGCCTGGGGGGGCAGGGGGCGCTTTACAGGAGCAACTGTCGGGGCTTCTGCAGAACTTAGGACCTCAACTGCAAGCCTTGATGTCTGGGGGGGGAGGGGGCGCTTTACAGGAGCAACTCTCTGGGCTTCTGCAGAACTTAGGACCTCAACTGCAAGGCTTGATGTCTGGGGGTTCAGGGGGAGCTTTGCAGGGGCAACTGTCGGGGCTTCTGCAGAACTTGGGACCTCTGCTGCAAGGCTTGACGTCTGGGGGGTCAGGAGGAAAAGGCGGCGCTCTACAGGGTGGGCTGCAGGGGCAACTCTCGGGGCTTCTGCAGAACTTGGGACCCCTAATGCAAGGCTTGATGTCTGGGGGCTCTGGGGGAAAAGGCGGTGGGCTGCAGGGACTTTTGCAAAACTTGGGACCTTTAGGTCAAGGCTTGTCCTCCGGAGGATCAGCGGGCAAAGGAGGAAGTCCACGGCACGGGCAAAGGTCAGGTTCTCAGCGCCAAGGCTTAACGTCAGGTGGATCTGAGAGCCGAGGAAGGAAGGGCTATCCTCGAGGCGGCTACCAAGACGATGACGTCATGGGGTAAGAAACAGCATATCTGACACGATTTACTAAAACAGCATTCTAACCCAGCCAATATGGCGTCCTCTACCCCATGCCCCGACCTCACCAACCGCACACCTAGATCGGCGCATGGAGACAAAGGGAAGCAGACAACGTCCAGCTATACAATAATAATAATAATAAATAAAACTAAAGCACTAAAATTACACAAAATTCCTTCATCTCAGTCCGTCCAGAAATAACAATTCAATGTTTTGCTAGAACTGCAGTTATTAACAAACAAAAACAGGTTACGTTGAGTTAAAGAACGTCCCAAAACAGCGGTTTGTGTTATTGTAAGAATTATTCTGTGGGGTGGAAACAATTTGTTACTTTTGTATCCCTGCAGACAAAGGAAACGGGGCAAATAAAGTCCATTTCACGGCTGCGCCGGAGCCGTCATCCACTGGACACGAAATGATTACCGTATATATATACACACGCGAAGGGTGCGAGCGTACACTCACTGCCCCCAGTATCACGATGGATCGTTAAGACCAACTCGCTGTATATGACGAATAAAGCTTGTTGTGTAAAAAAAACTATGACCGCTGTGTGATTCCAAACAATATGACGGGACTGTTGTAATTAGTTATAAATCCTATGCGGCTGTAAGGCAAGTTCACAGCAAGGAGATCGCAAAACTTTAAAAGTGGTGTTATCACCATAGCAACCTGCAAAATGCTGCAGCTGATTGGACCATTCCATTGGTTGCTATGGTGATAAGATCACATAACTCCTAGTTTACATTTTTATTGCCTTTGGCTCCTAATTCTGCCTCTGCACACACAAGGCAAACCTCTAGGAGCATACAGTATACACAGGCATGCAAACCTCTAGGAGCGCACGGTACACACAGGTGTGCAAACCTCTAGGAGCGCACAGTACACACAGGCGTGCAAACCTCTAGGAGCGCACGGTACACACAGGCGTGCAAACCTCTAGGAGCGCACGGTACACACAGGCGTGCAAACCTCTAGGAGCGCACAGTACAAGAAGCCAAACTATTAGGACTGCTGGGTATATGGGCAAACCCCTAGTACATGGTGTGTGTGTATATAGGCAGGCAAACCTCTAGGACTACACCCCACGCACACAGGCAGGCAAACCTCTAGGACTGCACCCCACGCAGGCAGGCAGGCAAACCTCTAGGACTGCACCCCACGCAGACAGGCAGGCAGGCAGGCAGGCAGGCAAACCTCTAGGACTGCACCCCGCGCACACAGGCAGGCAAACCTCTAGGACTGCACCCCGCGCACACAGGCAGGCAAACCTCTAGGACTGCACCCCGCGCGCACAGGCAGGCGCACGTACACCTCTAGGACTGGAGACTAGTTACATGCTCGTGTCCCGGTCCCAGCCGCCTTTGAATTTCCCTCCCCAGAGCCTGATACGAATTGGCCCTCATATTACTCCTTACCCATTGTGGTCTTCGCCTGACGTCACTCAGGCCCCGCCCACGACTCGCATGGCGCATCAGCTGCCGGAGACCCGGCCGTCTGAGCAGGACCCCGCGAACCCCGCAAACCCCGCCCCCTGCCGGGATCGCTGTACGGGAGCTCCGAAGGCTCAATCCTCTCCCGTGACGTCATTCGCGCTCTTAGTTAGTCGTTACTAAATGCTGCAGTCTGCAGACTGGGACCGTGGATGGAGTTTTATCATTTAAAAGTAAAAAGCCTTTTACTGCAGAGCAAAATCTGTCTGCTCCTCAGAACAAGAACTTTCTAGAAGGAAACAAAAACCTTTTGTCTGCATATTGCCTATATGATCAACATAAAGTTAGAAAAAGGTTTTTTTAAATACTACACAGTTTGTTACTACGGTAACGCGGGGAGAGTACAGGGTGTCAATACCAAGGGGGGCGTTAGATAAGAACTATGGTCGCCGGTTACATCACCGCCACATGCAATAAGATTACATCTCTAATACTATACTCTGTAATAATGTATCCTGCAGCATGTTGGCCACCATATGGCCCTTACCGGACAGCCTGGCTAAATTATCCAACAACCGAGAACACGTCACTAAAATTCAGCATTTTTTATTTTAAGCTTCAGTGTTAAATATTGCTTTAATTACAGAGAAAATACAAAGAAAAAAAAAACTTCACGTTGGCGAGTATTCGTTAGAAATAAACACAGGAACAGGAGTGACAAAAACATGACATTTACAGCGTTCGGTCAATATGAACCAAAAGACACAAAAATAAATTGCACTTACAATGAGCCGTCGCCGTGGACAACTCGGCACCTCCATTAAAGGACATCATTTTGGGGGGGATTTGGGCAATTTGAGAATTTTGTTTAGGATAACCTTCCTTATTGTGGTTTAAGAATGTGCTTGGACGTGGTTTATTCCTATTAAATAAATGATATTTGCCATAACTAGTGAATGGAGGGTGCAGAATGGGTTAAAACACAGAATGAACAATTCACCTGCCCTCCCTGGCCAATATACATATTACAGGGCTCTGCATAGTGGCCTCAGTGAGGAACCTGGCCAATATACTTATTACAGGGCCCTGCATACTGGCCTCATCAAGGAACCTGGCCAATACACATATTAAAGGGCCCTGCATACTGGCCTCAGCGAGGAACCTGGATAATATACATATTACAGGGCCCTGCATAGTCGTGGCTTCAGTGAGGAACTTGGCCAAAATACATATTACAGAGCACCGCATCCTAGCTAACGCATATATAATATAGATAATAATTCACATGCCTGGAATTACAAAGTAACAATGTAAAGAGCGATGCTAGGTGTGCACTTGAATTCTTTCTAGAACATTCTCAACAACTCCCATCAACCCGGTCCAAGAGTTACCCAAAATGATTCAAATGTATAATTTTTATTTGTTTGCTTTAAAAACACTAGTAAATACTTTGATGAAGTGCTAAGGAATCCGATTCCATGGGGTTAATACTGAATATATATAATAATACAGCTCGCAGTCCCAGTAAAATGTCACCAAAACATCAGATCCCGTAACTGTAAACGCGGCCTGTTTTGTTGTTAACGGTTCTGGGACCGGATCTTGGCGTGTAACACGGTATGAGCAGTGAGCAGTCCACCTGCGCAAGGTCACTTTAATTGTTCGGAAGGCTTCGGTTCGATACGATGCGGCGTCCGCTTCACGCACCGCTCTGTTATCGTTTGTTCCATCGGCGTAGAGTAAGCGTGAATGAAAAGGTGTTCCTCGGTCAAGGAACGCTGGAGACCTCGTGCCCAAAGTCGTCAGGCCTGCTGGGACCACAGGAACCGCTCACATCTTTCCAACATAGACTGGATCAAAGCCCTGCGATCAGACAGCACAGAGACATCAGCACGAGACCAACGGGTACCGCAGTCTAATTCAACGCGCCTTAGATTCCATGTGATGGGCTGCTACAAACCCAATGCTTTAATCTAGATTTGAGGGGAATAATTATCTAGAAAATAAAGGGTTAAAGGTTCCTTAATACCCCCTCCACCCCCCCCTCCTTCCGAACTTGCCTTTGCCTCTTTTCAGCTACTTTCATCACCTCGCAGACCTTGGAGTATCGATCGGAGAAGTCCTCGGTTAGGCCCCAGTCTTGCAGGTACGGCCAGGCACGGTCCGGGCCGATCACCTTCGCCAACGTCAGCGCCAGGTTTTCCACGGTGATGCAGTTAGGCCAATCAGAATGCCCGTTACTCAGGGTATCCCCATTCTGCGCGCCGTGATGCCGATGATCCAGGTTGGAACTTTTTGCAAGATGAAGAACGAGCCTCCATTCATCGACGGTCTCCGGCGCGACACCTACTCGGGGTACATCACACAGATTACCTTTAACAAAAAATTTTAATAAAGAAGGAAAAAAAAAAAAAAAAAAAAACATTTTTGTAATTGCTTTATTAGCGTAGCAGCTATATCCTCTTCTCTGCCTCTATTTCCAGCTATAAAGCAGCGGGAGCTTTACTTTATCCAACAGAGGTACCGCCGGCAAGTAAAAGCTCCTCGGGAACGCAAAGCCACAGGTCGCCGTGCTGCCGGAAATAAAAAATAAAAAAAGTCGACTTACCGCGGTCCCCGTCAATCAGATTCATATCATCCAGGTACACGATATTGGTCAGAGCCTCCACTCTTCTGTCCAGCTCCAAGCAAAGAGTTAAATATCCCGGCCAAAATCTTAAAGGAATCAATTAAAATGATAATGATTGAGGAACTCATTTTATTTGGCACAAAAAAAAGGGTAAAAAAATAAATAAATAAATAAATAAATAAATAAAGCCACAAATCTGTAAAAAGCTACAGAATTATTAGCTGAGACTTCATAAAAACATTAACAGAACGTAAAGATTATTTGTACAGATCCCCTTTAAGTCATTTTATTTGTTCCATCAGAAATACCATATTTGTTTATATCGAGGTCGTGGTAGAAAAAAAGAAGAGGCAAGAGAAAGAGACGGAACACCGACTTTCCATTTTGGGGGGTGCTCTTATAAAATCGAGTAATTACGGTACATTGTTTCATTATACCAAAGAATTCTTCTTACCCGAAGGTTTTACAGGCAGAGATCATCTTCTCTTTGGTGGAAGAGTCTGCCGGGAGCTTAATTAAAAGCGTTAGTAGCTGCGCGAAGCCCCAGGTGCAGAGGTGAGCGCGGGACCTGGCGGGAACAGAACGCAGGACAGGTTAATCTCCGCTCAGGTTCCGGGGGATCCGGGTCTTTGACCTCAAACCATCCCAAAGCGCTCGGTGGGAGCGGGGCCTGGTAAATCACATGGTGCTTGGGGGGGGGTTCTTGGACCATTGGGCTAAATGTTTGGCGTCTGTCCGTTGGCCGCCATTACTTACCGGGGATTTCCTGCAGGATCCGCCAGGTTTTTGGCCTGCGGTGCATCGTGGGTAAGAGCCAGCAACAGCCAATCCAGTTTTAGAGACTCAGGTTGCGCAAGAGACTGCAGTAAAGACGATCTGGCAACAGAGACGCAAACTTTCTTCATTTCAGTAACATTAGAACATGGACAGGCGTTACGGTAACAAAGCAGCAACAAAGAAAAAGCAGGTTTCATCCGCAGAGCCGGACGTCGCCATCGTCACACCGCGGCCCAAAATACCAGCGATATTCGGGAGGTTAAGACCCCCCCTACCTTTGTTCCTCTGGTTTCGATTTGATGAGGTTGTCCAGATAAGCCAAAAAGTGCCCCGGTTGGGCCCTGCAGAGCCTCGCGACGTCCACGGGTTGGATGGACGGGAAGAACTTGGTATACAATCTCACCGCGCGTTCCCCAAACCTTCCATAAATCCTAGAGAGGAGAACTGACCTGTAACCGGCATCGAGAACGACCCAGAGACGCGGCCGCCGTACAATCTTTGACGGACTCCGCGATAAATACGTAATATTTGGTTTCAAACCCCTTTTTTGGCTTAAAAACGGCAATATAAAACCTGCCCACAAACGGAGATGAGAACTAATCAGAGAGACGATACGGGCCAAGGAGGACGACGACAGAGACGGAGCATGCGCAGGTGGTTACTGAACGGCGCGCAGGAGATATTTTGTTATTTGCCCCGAAGAATGTGGCTTTTCGGCTCATTTGGGCAGACGAAGGAATACCTGGAGGCATGAGCTAGTAGGAAGGGGCTATCCCAAGGCTCCAAGTCGCTTAACATCCGAACGGAACTCATCAAATCTTCCTTTTCCAGCGCTAAATCCAGCGGACTCGGACCGACCAGTTCTGCAAGTTGAATGGGACAGACGGGTAAAAGAATAAACGTAGGAACGGACAGCAGATAAGAACCATTTAGCTCATCTGGCCTTAAATACTCAGAATTACTTTATTATTGATTGTATGGCACCATCATATTCTGCAGCTCTGTACAACGGGAGGGCAAGAGTAGCGCATCACATAATTTGGAACTACAATAACAAAAGCTGACAAGGGTCCTGATCAAAAGAGCTGACAATCTACATGAAGAATCTATACCAATAAAAGCCAGAAGAAAGCAGACTCTTATAGCTGCCAACAGTCCTGTATCTTATCGGGGTGCCCAGATAGATGGGCTTTTACTTGAAGGCTGCAGCAAATTAAAGTATCAACAAATACTGAATGAACCCTCTCTCCATAGTCCGGGGCACGGAGGGCTCCTGCTGCAACGTTCAGGGGAGGTGGACCTCGGTGGGCAATATATCCAAGCATTGTCAGCTCAAGAACTACCCCGGGGCAACTCTAGGACCCGATCTTCCAGAATCTCACCATCAGAAAATTGGTATAATAGGGGATAAAGATAAAAAACAATACAATACCTTTTAACCCTTCCATGTACGTGTCCCATACTATAGGGCAGTCACCATAGTTGAAGACGATGCATCGTTTGAGTCTCTTTAAATCCAGAAGAAAGAAGTAGGTTTTTATGAACTGACAGGCGAGGGTATTAACCCCCGAAGAGTCTGGATCCAAACGGTCCTTCTCTCCGGGAAACACTTTAAATTCCAAACATAACATGGCTAATCGGGACAAGTCCCTCTGTAAACGTTCTTCTAAGGCACGCGGAGCCCGGACACAAAAAGAGGGCTTTTCTTCTTGCTCGGTTCTGCGAGGGGCATCTGGAATTCCCTCACCGGTCTCGGTATCGGGCCGTACGAGAGGGTCGCTTTCTCCAACAGCCTCGGTAGAAGGTGGACAGGTCTCCGGAGGAGCATCACACGGTCTTTGGTCACAGAGATGACCTTCAGTCTTAAACGTCTTCTCCAAGTACGGCAGCCAACCCTGTAAGACGTTCCTGAGGGCTTCCGGACTGAACAGAACTTGAGAATCTTGAAGTTTGAATCTAAGAAGGGGGGTAAAAAAGGTATATTCAGAGTTATCTTTGTCCTAAAGAACCCAGAAGATCCCAACCATGGACAACCTATGGTGATGAAAGTAAAATTTTTAATACAACCTCTCTTAGTCCTTAGATTTCCCTGCATTTAAACCTCATTAAGATGTGGAAAAGAACGATTAAAGAGGCGATCGCTAATCCGTCATTGAGCTTTATTTCTCTTACACGGCTTCGGCAGTCGCAGCTTTCAGGTCTTCAAGGTGGATTTCCTCTTCTGACAGCGGAGCAGGTTCAGTTCTGTAAAATATATAATTATAATAAGTTATCTATGACTTCTTTCTAGAACTGCAAAATCAGATTCATTAAATTAATAAGGAATAATCATCATAAATATTAGGATGCCACCAGCTGGAGAAGCGTTTGGGCAGGGGACACAAGGTCTATGTGAAACAAGCCAACGGAGCCCAATGTGAATACAGAGGGGCCACCGATCCATAGCTCCTGACCGTCCTGTGACTCACCCCTGTTTTTCCTCCTCTGGTTCCGATGGTTCCGGAGCAGCCGCTTCCACGGGCCGTTCTTCTTCCTTCGCCTCCTGCCGGACTCGGAGATCGGGGCTCATGTGCAGGGTGCCGATCTTCTCGGTCGTCTTCCTTACAAAGCTGGACACGCTACAAGCACAGGAGCGTTGGCACGGACTCGTCAGAACAGAAACGCGGATAAGGGTCTTGTTAGGAATCGGTAGATGAAGTTACCACTCGTGCAATATCCGGAATCTCAGCGGAAACCTGTATATTATTCATACAGCTTTGGCCCGAATGTTCAGGACTTCGTGTAGTGCTGAGAATAATACGTTACGGGTGCCGAGCCTTCCTTAAAAAAGGGGCCCTTATTATCTAAATAATAATAAAGGAATTGGAAGATCTTTTAAAGAGAGACTAAAAAAAGTTATATTTATATATAAAATGGCGTCTTAGAGGGTAAATTATAATATTGCATAAATCTGTGCGGGGCCGATACAAAGAGCTCTCCAGTGACCGGTTCATTAACAGAAACGTACAAAGAACAAGAGGTCGTCCTCAGAGACGCGAAGAGCGGAGATTTCATACACAACAAGAGGAAGGGATTCTTTACAGTGAGGGCAGTAAAGGTACGGAATCCACCGCCGAGAGAGGGGGTAAAAACAGAACATACAGGGGTACAAATGATAGAATAAACAGTCATATTTTACAGCTTTTCAACCCGAGAAGAAACAGGATTGCTTTTTGATTAAAGAAGGAACTATTTTTCCCTAAGTGGCAAAATTCAGAAAAAGAGCATAATTGGGATTTTTTTGTCTTCTTTTGGATCAGACGCAGGAAGGACATTAATTTGCCCGCGCCGTTTCAGTCTAATTTCGCATCTCGCCCCCGGTTTTGGTAAATATACAGTTTTTATCGGGTCTATCACGGGGTAGGACGCTTTCTCTTTACCTTTCCTTAACCGCCTGGAGAGAGACGCGGGGCGAAGTGGAGCGGAATGGCAATGAGATGGTGAATGGGAGCAGGGTCTCATTCCGATCACTCTCAGCCGGCACGGACACATGAGACACGCCGTCTGACGAATGGGAGGAAAGCACACAACGTAAAAATAAAAAAAAGGAGCACGACACGGCATGAAGAAAATAAAGATGAGGATGGAGCCGACCAACGGAAGACGTCGAGCGGCCTCACCGGAAGCGCTCTGCTCGGGATCCGGCTGGAAGGAGAGTTCCCGGAGCCGCTCGTCCTCGGACAGGGATTGGCTGTGCAGAGACGCAGAGTCCTCGTCGGATTGGCTGTTCTTACGGCTGATCACCTGATAGATCCCACAGTCCAACACGTTGAAACTCTCCTTCAATTCAAGAACGTTACATTTATTAATTGAGCTCAGATCCTGCGGCGCGGTTACAATAACGAGACAGACGAGATACAATGTGACGAGAAGAGTGACACATAATGGGTTAACTCCTCGTCCGGTAATCAGATCACTGGCCCACCGGCGGGAATACGTCTTTAGAGAATACTGTCCCCCACCCCATTGGAGATTGAAACCAGGGTGCAACCTGTCCGTAGACACGACCCCCCAAAATCTGAATATTAATTTAGGGGAAAAAAAGGAAAAGGCCTGAATATAAGATGACCCTATAGGAAAAAAGTTTTACCAGTAACTATTAATTCATGCAAATTATTTCTTCTTATTTAATAAAAAACTAGGATTAAAAAAAAAAAATCTTGTTTTTATTTCCTTTTATTTGCCAACCTGCCCCCCCCCCAGTTATGCCACTGTGCCCCCCCAGACTTGCCCCCCGTGCTCCAGACTCCCTAGTGTCTAGTGCCGGCACTTCCACCGGGGCTTCTATGACTGAGCACCGGAAGGTCATGCGACGCCAGAGCTGCGTCATAGAAGCCCCGGCCGAAGTGCCGGCAGCAATCTTTTTGAGATTGGATCATAAGATGAGGGGTATTTTTCTGAGTTTTTTGTGAACAAAACCTCGTCTTACATTCAAGCAAATACAGTAATACGTCGGCAGTCAATTAACGCAGCCCCCCCATAATCCTCCCTGTGATAAAGTGTTAGGGTTCAGATGGGGTTCGCCCGGCGAAAGGCCTTACGTGGGAGGTGATGCTGCTCCGGCGGCTGCTGCAGGCAGAGCCCGTGGGCTCCAGTTTCGGGATCAGCTCCTCCAGCTGGGTGATGGCGTCTCGCTGGGTTACGAGGTCCAACTGCGCTTTGAGATATTCCAGCCTATCGACCGGCAAGACCTTCCTCGCCTGCGGCAAAAAATGCATGAGACGCGTCGTCGCAATCCTTGTTTTTGGTCAAAAAAAAAAACATCATTGCGTTCGCAGAAAACGCCAGTTTATGAATTTCTGGGCTTAAATTTATTAAAAACTCAAAATCTTAAATTAATCAGTGGTGGCTTTTTTTAATTTCCTTTTATAAAGTTTGAAAAGCAGATTTTATAATGACTCCATCGGTTGCTATGGCGATAAGAATTTTTTTAAAAAATGGAACCAGATGAAAGTTTTGAACAACAATTAGGATTTAAAAGACAAGGAGAATTTAGAGGGGGGGGGATCCAAAGCACTTCTATGAATCTCATTTCCACGCGGTTGCCGCGCCGTTACCGACTCACCCTGCCGGAAGTGATGGCGTTCTGGAAAACGTGGCAGACTTTGGCAGCCGTCTCCCAGCAGCTCCGCTTAATCAGTCGTTCGACGCACCTCTCCACAGGTAACAGGGAGAAGTGGGAGACCCTCCCGTCCAGGTGGAGGCAAAAGAGCTCGTTCTTATACACAGAGACGTCCTGGATCTCTACGGGGAGAAGGAGCAACAAATCATTAAGTTAGAACCCCGCCAACACAGCCAAGGGTTTGTGAAAGAAAAAGGAGGCCATAATCTAAAACTAGAAGAAGGTCAGAGGCCGGGGTGGAACGGAAGGACGTTTTACTTGAAGGAGAGGGTGGTAGATAAGTGGAACAGCCTCCCAGCAGAGGTGGTAGAGGGTAATACAGTGAGGGTATTAAACATGCATGGGATAGACATACGGCTCCTGAATCTAAGACGAGACTGATTAAGGTTTGAGTCTTTACAGCAGGAGAAACGGGGACAAAACGGGGGCCGGATGGGGCCGATCTGCTGACAGGTTCTGGGTTTCTGCAAACAGAAATGAAACTCACTGACCTTTGACCTCACTCCATAGTAGAACCTGGACACTTTGCGGAAGAAAAATGTAAATTCCCTTTTCTGTCCACGTGAGGATGCTGTGCTCACTACGAGAAGAGAGCGGAGAAGGAAAGAAGTCTCAGGATATGTGCAAGAAAATGAAACTAACCGGACATTAAAGGACCGACCCTACTAACGGTAACATTTATCAGTCTATAGAACACGCGGGGATATGCTCAGCGCTCTCTCACGCCCCGGCCGGTTCAGAAAATCTTACCTTAAATACAAAAGTTTTGGGAACGCCAGAGACTGGGAGGGACCCGGAGAACCGTCGTACCGAGGGTCTGACCTGGAAGAGGAACGGGCGATCGGTAAAAGGAAAAAAAGTTATTTTATAATAAAAGCCAGGAGAGAATAAAAATTAAAAAAACCCTGCAATGATTTTGAGGGCAAACATAATTTTTTTTATTATTTTTTTATTTGGATTTTTTCCAAAATGGTTGCTTATGAGAATAATATAATTATATATATTATATATATATAAAAAATACATTAAAAAAAAATAAAAAAACATTTTTTTGAGAAGCTGCTTCTTTTTTTTTCTTTTTTATTTATTTATTTTTAATTATATATATATATATATATATATATATATATATATATATATATATATATATATATATATATATATATAATTAAAAATAAATAAATAAAAAAGAAAAAAAAAGAAGCAGCTTGCAACAGAAGTTAAATAAAAGATGGCTTCTTCTAGGAGCCGCCATGAGCTCTCGCAATCCACCCACAGAGCAGGAGGCCGCCGACCGGTGTCATTACCGTGCGTTGATCACCGGCAGAGGTGGTGATGACAGCAGCTGCTTGAACTGATGGGTGCTCTGAACCTCTCCTTCAAAGTTTACCTCCCACATGCGGGAGCCGGGGCGAGCGCAGTATATCAACGGCGGCTGGTGAACAAGGTTTCTGCCAATAGGGAAAAAGCAAGCCCCGTATTCGCCGTCTCTCTCCTTATTGCCGATTTTCCAGAACTTTTCCCTAGAAGAAAAAAAATCATTAAAAAAAAAAAAAAAACCCCACACAGGGAATAATTGAACATTCTGTGCATTAGAGGAACGCGTCGCGGGATCCGGGCGTACCGTTCCGTATCACATAAATACGATCGCGCAAGAGACGAGATCAGCAATCGACCATCGAAATAATCCATCTGAACAACGCGAGAGTCGACGGTTGTGATTATCTGCACCGGAAACATCACGAAAGCAGCGGCTGCCTGCGCCGGACACAAAAGGAACAATAAACAAATACAAAAATACAACAACAACAAATACATAACAGCAACAATGTTATAACATTATCGTTGACTTTACGCTGTGCACCATGCCAGGCAGCTGCTGCTAAGGCACACGAGATGCCGTCATGTAATAAGAGGGGAAAAGGTTTAAGATCAGGACATCATTTTGCCTCTTTATAAGTTATTTATAAGGCCGGATCTAGAATAAGGGGGGGAGGGGGACAGTTTTGGGCACCAGTACAAAAAAAATACAATAAAAAAATATATATATTAAAAAAAAAAAAAAAAAAAAAGGGAAATAGTGGGAATAGAAAGTTCTACAAAATTATTAAAGGATTGGAACATTTCTGCTATGAAGAAAGGCGGACTAAACTGGGATTGTTTTCTTTGGAGAAAAAACTAACTTTCCTGGCAAAGTCCCAGCTTGTGCCCCGTTTAACCGACCTCCATCTTTGAGGACAGAATAGAATCCTCGTAGGTTTTTTCCGGTTACCTTTCCCTGTTTGGAGGAATGTAACTTGATGGCGGTCACTTTGCCCACGTGGTCTCCCACGAAGACACGCAGTACCGCCGTGTCCCAGCAGAGGGCGGTCACCTTCCGACCTTTGTGCTCCGACGAGACGTAAATCCGCTCCGGCTTCCCGCGACGCTCATGGTTCAGTTCCCAGACCACCACATATCCCTGGCTACAGACATCACGGGAAGAAACGTACAATACTTAGATGCGGGTCGCCCCGGCTTCACTTATTGTTACATAGTTTGTTTGTTTTTTTTTACTTTACTGAGAGGCTGGTAGATAAGTGGAACAGCCTCCCAGCAGAAGTGGTAGCGGGTAATACAGTGAGGGCATTAAACATACAGCTCCTGAATCTAAGACGAGACCAACGACTGATTAAAGTCTGAGTCTTTACAGCAGGAGAAACGTGCGACCAGATGGGGCCAAAAGGGGCTGATCTGGCGGCGGGTTCTGGCTTTCTACAGCAGGAGACTCGGTATCTGTACCTGGTAGCCACGGCAACATAATCTTCATCATGGGGGCAAATCGCAACCCGAAAGATTCCACCTTCCTGAAACAAAACAGCAAATTGCAGGCTTTTAATTTATTCGGGGACCACTGGCCCAACCCCCACCCACAGCATATTCAACTCCACCCACATCCCACCAAGCCCCGCCCCTCCACACCGCGATGTATTCATCTCAGTATCACACGGATCGTGGTCTGACGCTCTGTGTCCAGGGATGGATCTAATAAAAGGAAATTTCATCCTGTGACATCATACGTTATATGATGCGTCCCGGGCTTTTGTGCCTCAAAAACGAAACTAAAAATATTATAAATTATCTAGAAGGGAATTTCCAGAAGCTCGGTAATTCGGCTCTCCTGAGACAAAGACTCGCCTGTTTGCTAGCCGGGTTCTTCCTAATTACCGCGGGTGGGGGGGCCGCCGCTCGTTGGGTTACAAAACATGACCTTTAACCTTCAAAGGCGCACACGACCGCGGTTACACGCAACGCTAACCGGGACGCCAGAAAAATAGGCGCTGGATCCCCTGGACCAGGGGCGTAACCAGAAACCACAAGGCCCCCGGCGCTAAAACTGCCCAGGCCCCCCAACTTCACCGAGCAACTTGTCTTACAGCGCTAGCTTCACCACCAAACAGTCTGTCAGATCCACCTCTGTCCAACAACTTCCTTGTGCCGTCTTAGCCTCCAAACTGCTTGCCATCCGTGCAGACTGATCCAGCATGCAGGAAATGGTTGTGATGTCACTTCCTGAGCGCTGGATCAGACCACATGCAAGATGTGTCACCCGGAGCTAGCGGCTTTTAAAGCCAATGATTGGTGCTCCTCTGCTCTGGACACAGCAAGTGGCGCAACCGTGGAATCACTTTGCTGCAGGGGAAGATTTATGATGGCGGCACAGCAGGAAGTGGCATTGAGCAGGTTCACTTGGTACCCGGGACCCAAGCCTTCCAAAATTCTAAAACAGAAGCAGACGACGGGAGCCGCTGCCAGGAAACGTCGCTGCGTTTAAACAGCTTGTGACGCCATACCTTGTGTGTGACGATGAGCCTCTGCTTCCAGCCTTCTCGTTGTATGAGGTTTAGTCCTCCCCCGGAGCTCCCGAGGGCCAGCCATTTCCGGGACACAGCCAGACACGTGCACTATAGGAAAGACAGTGTCTTACTGTTACACATTAAAAGACACGTATAACATCTGCCGATATTACCCGTATGCCTATCCATGCATGATAAATACCCCCTACCACTTCTGCTGGGAGGCTGTTCCACTTATCTACCACCCTCGCAGATGATGGCCTCTTACTCTGAAATAAACTTCCTGTCCGTTGTCAAGTCATTTTATGCGTTTAAATGTATCTCTCCCCTTCCCTTCTCCTCCACGCCGTCCATACCGAGACCCCTTTATTCATAAATACCTTTAAGCGACTTGAATCCAAACGAAGAGCCGACAGCAAAGGATCCAGGGAGTCAAACTCAACCAACACGTGGCTGCAGCTCTCCGGGGCGGCGGATGACGAAGTCATGGAGGAACGCGTTAGAACGCACGGCGCATCCCAACACCTGAAAGAGAACGCGCGTGATGTCATCAACAGAGCGCTGCGGCCCCCGCGGACCCTTCCATCTCCTCAATAATTCATTCACTTCCTGGCCAAGCGAATGATGGAGAGGAGATCCAATGAGAGGAGTTGTTAATCATCAGAATCCTCAAAAGGGGTACTAGACGGGGGCGATCTGCCGGCAGGCTGCCTGACTACCAACTGAAATCCATGACTGTTTGCAGGAATGAGCGTCACTAGCATTATTAATGTTTCTATGGACTGCTCCCCCCCCACCAACCGGTCAGATTAACCCCATGATGGTTGTGTAACGGTTATTATTTACGTCACTTGCTCTCCTCCACCCTCCGCACGGCCTCCTCTCCACTCTATCATTGATTCTATGGAGAAGTCATCCTCAGAAGGTCATCAGCGCCGGGGATGGGGAGCGAAACGGGATATCCCCGCAGCGGGGGGGGGGTGTTATCAGCGAATTGGAACACAGGAGTGATGGGAGTTATAAAGGGCCATTGGGACACAGGAGTGATGGGAGTGAAAAAAGGGCCATTGGAGCACAGGAGTGATGGGAGTGATAAAGGGCCATTGGAACACAGGAGTGATGGGAGTGATAAAGGGCCATTGGGACACAGGAGTGATGGGAGGGATAAAGGGCCATTGGAACACAGGAGTGTGTGTCGTTTAAAATTAACTCCTTAATAACCTAACAGCTTCACAAACACCCAGGGTGGACGGTTTTGGACGTTTCTGGTTGTTAGCGGCAGTCGTGCCGTTTCACTTCCCAAACACTGAAAAAGCACCAAGCTTTCTGTCCTTTTAACTCTTTATGTGCTTGAAACATGTAATGTTATCTCTGGTGGTTACAGGGTTAACTGTAGTAAGTTGTTGGCACTTGGCGATGTACTGAAAGTAACAGAATAACCAGAGGAAGGAGCAGGGATCTGACGCTGGTCACAAGGATTAAATTAATGTCTTTACGAGCCGAGCCCTCTGTATACAATGTCTCGGCTCGTCTTTGTCTATCAGGTCTGGTTTGGTCAGACCCTTTGAGTGTAGGGACTGTAAGAAGTGCTGAGGGGATTGTTGATGCTATAGAAATAAAAGATAATAGTTAATATTATTTAAAAAAGTAAATGCCCCCACGCCCAGATAATCTCTGTCTCCACTGCCCGGGAGGGTAACAAGGCCATTGATTCAGTAAAGAATGAGTGTGAATGCGCGGGAATGAGTGTGAATGCGCGGGAACGAGTGTGAATTCTGAGCGCGTACTCGCAGGATTCTGTACGAATCTGAACCATTCCATTGCCATTGGGAAGAATACTGCCTCTGACACTCAAAGGGTTAAAGCCGAGACCAGTGAAGTTACTTTCAGGCAGATCCACGTAACAGCGAAGCGTTAAATTCTCCACCAACCCGCGGAAACTAATATTAACAACAAAACGACCCGAAACTAAAAGGAAAATAAAATGAGTCGGACACGACTCATAACACGGGGGGCTGAAAAGTGGTGTTATCGCCATAGCAACGAAGGAACTCTTCCTGCTGGCTGGGCTAATGCATCGGTTCCCATGGTGATAAGACCATTTGTCAATTTTGCCACAGAATTATTATTCATACATCAAAATAATCTAATTCAGCCTTAAATTCTAAGGCTGAAGCACCTGTCCCACAGAGCTAACACTCTACAGGGCTATAGAGGGTCATCATTTAACCCCATCATTGCCATCATTGAAATAGAATTTTATTAATTCTATTCTTATTAAACTTTAAGTACTTCATCTCATAAATCTGACGCTTTAATCACAAGCCTGGTAAAGACAGTTGCTCAAAGAGCTTGCAATCTAGAGGTGGGCACCGCTGCACTTACCCGAAAGCAGTAAGAGGACGCAGCAGTCTCCTTCCTGGAATGTAAGTGCTTTACAACCAGAGCAGGAATTTTAAAGCCCAGATGACTGGTTCACCAGAGCCGTATGGGACGAGGCCTGTGATTGGCTGTCAGCAGGGGCTGTGTAAGAGGGCGCAGGTGATTGGCTGGGTTATGTGGAAGCGCCCCGGGGCCGCCGGACAGTCACATGCGGCTTGTTAGCGGCTGTTCCGGGGTAGGTGACTGAGCACGTGAGCTCGGAGTCATAGAAACACCACTCCCATCACCCTCATCCACTGGGCAACCATCGGGGATACGTGAAATAATGAACCGCTCTGATCTCTCCGCAGGGGGGGGCTCCTCGTATTAGTTCCCCATCAGCTGTTAAACTGCAACTCTCAAGACTCTCAGCCAGTATTTGCTGGAGGCTGGTCAGTCTTAAACTATCACAGATTGTCCTGATTCCTCAACAGGGGAATCTCCTACTAGTCCCCATCTATTTAACTATAACTCCCAACACTCCAAGCCTAGTCCTCCATCTGTTTAACTGTAACTCCCAATACCCCCAGCCTAGTCCGCCATCTGTTAAACTATAACTCCCAATACCCCCAGCCTAGTCCGCCATCTGTTTAACTATAACTCCCAATACCCCCAGCCTAGTCCTCCATCTGTTTAACTAGAACTCACAACACCCCCAGCCAGTGTCTGGTTTGCTGGAGACTTGTCAGCTCCCTGCCCCTGTAAGGGTCTAAACAGGTTATCAAGAGCCCCACACGGGAAGCAATCCTGTCTTTGCAACTCCCATCATCCTTAGGCAGGATTCTAAAGGAAAAAGGGGCTAGAAAATGAGCTTAATGAGAGTTGTAGCTATTTGGATTGTGCAGTTTTTATATAATTTTTAGGATACTGGAGATTAACCTGTGCAGAATTTTAATAGTAGTCCTATCGCCATAGCAACCGAAAGAATGGTCCAATAACTAGGAACATTCCATTGGTTGCTATGGTGATAGCATCCCTTTACAAATAAATATATATTAATACTTACAGATAAATGTAATTACCAGTAATATATATATAAACATTTGCAATTAAAATATATTTACAAATAAAAATTATATAAATATTTACAAATATACATATTCACAAATAAATATATAAATATTTACAAATAAATATAATATATAAATATTTACAAATAAATATATGAATCTGATAAAGCGGATACATCGTATCTTATCGTTTATTTATTCAGCGACGCCGGGATTTCTATTTTATATTTCGCTGGCTTTGTTGGAAGCCGCGTATCGTCTGGTTTTCGGCAGCTTCTGTTCTGAAGTCATCTTTAATTTACCGGAGCGGAGGTTTTTCGCGCCGGTCCCTTTTACCGGACATTTACTTTTTAAATATTTTTTTTTTGCAACCTTCCCCCTTATTCCAAAGTTGCCATCTACGAAAACGGACTCAAAACAGCCCCAAACCACACCGCGGAAGAACGTTAAACCACGCTAAGAATTTAGGAATTACGTTTTATTTTTATTTAAAAAAAAAAAAAAGTGAGTTTAAATTTTAATTATTAGCATCTCTGCAACAATTCAAGTAATAACTTCTCGACGGAAACCGCACGGCAACGGGGATCGTTAAAGGAACTTTCGGATTTCATCCACAACGTTAAAATAAGGCGTCTGGTCCAGGAGCCCCGGAGGACGCAAATATGTCCGCCAAGAACGTAAATCTCGCCATAAAAACAAAAAATAAAATACGGTGCCGCCGTTTCAGTTCATTCTTAGATCTGCATAGATAACGACAAGATTTGCCGAAACATATGAAAAAAAACCTATTCGTTTTTATTAATAAAACACTTTTTTGTGTATATTATATTAATACAAGTGTTTAAGAACCTTTACTGGAAATATTTTATGGCACCGGCCGGCATTAACCCCTTAGGGTGATCCTCGCTTTAGGCGCCCAATAAATTACCAAATCATTCAACATAGAGCAAAAATATTTTTGAAGAGTGAAAAATAGTGATTTTTTTTTTTTTACAAATAAAAGTATAAGGTGGGGGGGAAGGGAGGAATTAGTGTCATTGAGAGATCTCATTCGCTGACAATTTTTTTTTAGACAGGCGAGCACCTGGATTGGTTAATACGGGTCTCATGGGGCGTAACCCCAGCCGTCAGTGCAAATTGTCCACAAATCTTTGGGAATAAGATTTCCATCTGTTTCTAAAAAAAAATAAAAAAAAAAAAGTAACATTTTTCTTTATTTTTAATTCTCTTTAAAAAAAAAAAAAAAAAAAACAAACAAAAAAAAACCCTAAACAGGCACAAACCGGAGTCCGGAAACGGATGCCGGATCCAGCAGGAAAGCTTTCGGTTCTATACCCTGTGCTGCAAGTATTTAAAAGAAACAAAAACAACAACAAAAAAAAGTGAGTCAACATTTTCCAGACAATGAAATCCATAAAAGCATTTTTTTTGTTTTGTTTTTAAACGTCTGCAGAGCGGCCGCACCGAGCTGACCCGACGTTCTCCGTCTTCTTCTTGGCCCCAGGGCTGCGTTGTGTTTCGGCTCCTGTTGCAGCTTTTGCTTGCTGGGCTCGAGGGCCGCGCCGGACGCCAGCGCCGCGTAGCTCCTGGGAACGCTCCGTGCCCTTTGCCCGCCGGCCAGGTTTTTAGTTTTTTTTTTTTTTTACATTTTTGTTTTTTAAAAATCTATGCATTTTGCGAGTTCTTGTTTTTAGCGCTCGCGGGGGGAGCCTTCACGTCTTTTTAAGCATGCGCCTGGACTGCCACGTGTGGAACTTGTTGTAGGCGGTCTGTAGCATTTCTTCTAAGTGACTTGTTATCTAAAATAAGAATAAAAAATATATAAAATTAGAATAAAAAAGGCAAACATTTTCCGGCAGGTCGGCCCCATTCGGCCCCCGTCTAGTCGCCCGTTTCTCCTGCTGTAAAGACTCAAACCTTAATCAGTCGTTGGTCTCGTCTTAGATTCAGGAGCCGTATGTCTATCCCATGCATGTTTAATCCCCTCACTGTATTACCCTCTACCACTTCTGCTGGGAGGCTGCTCCACTTATCTACCACTCTGTCACTACACCACAGTGTAAGTAAGGGTGTGTGGTTGGAGGCTGCTACAAGGTCATATGCCTAATACATAATGTATTTTATTATGAAAACGAACGCCCGAGTTACTCCCCGACACACGGACTCGAGACGCTTACGTTTGTGCTCAGGTACTGCTTTCGGACTTTCTCCTGGAACGGACACAGTTTAGTGACCTGGAACCTCTCCAAGTTACTCTTCATCTTGATAACCTAAAGTAACAAAAAAAAAAATATATAAAATAAGAGAAGAGTTCGTCGGCCCCCCGCAGGGACAGATATTGGGGTCCGGGAGGTGGCTTTGGTACTTTCTGGGTGAAGACGTTACCTTTTCGTCTAAGAACGGAGTATTTACAGGGAAGCACGACCAGAAATGGCGAAGCAGCTCGCCCACGGCCACGTACAGATGCTTCAGCTCAGACTGGATGTCGCTCGGCACCAATTCTGAAACAAACACAGAATGTTTACCGTTCCTTCCGAGCGTCCGTCACGGCAGCTTTATTACCGACAGCAGGGCGAGGATTTTACACTGGTTTGGCTACTGAGTGTATTCACTAATAATATTCACTAATAATATTCACTAAAGGCTGGTTAAAAGGCACACAACCGTTCAAACCCGATCATCACATACACCACGGCTCAAAGGTTTGTGGTCACTCATCTGTTTTCATGGAAAAGAAGGAAATTTCTGGCTGTAACATAATTACAAAAGGGTTTTCTAACCATCAATTAGCCTTTTAAACTTAAACCTGGATCAGCGAACCCAACGTGCCATTGGAACCCAGGAGCGATGGGAGTGATGGGAGTGATAAAGGGCCATTGGAACCCAGGAGTGATGGGAGTGATAAAGGGCCATTGGAACCCAGGAGTGATGGGAGTGATAAAGGGCCATTGGAACACAGGAGTGATGGGAGTGATAAAGGGCCATTGGAACACAGGAGTGATGGGAGTGATAAAGGGCCATTGGAACACAGGAGTGATGGGAGTGATAAAGTATCTTTTGTACGCCTATGAAGAGATTACATTAAAAAAAAAATCAGCCGTTTCCAGCTACAATATAAAACATTAACCCTGTCTGCGCTGGATGACCCCAAACTGTTGAACGGTAGTGTAAGTCTGGTATAAAATGCCCCTGGTGCTCCTTTCCTGGGACTGCAAATCTGCCCCCCCTCCTCCCCTGGTAGCAGAGCTGTACCGGATCCCAGGCTTGGGAACGCAGCCTCTGCCTCCAGGAAAGCACAGCCGTCTGTATTTTTACTTGAAACGTTCAGAAAATATTAATGCCCTGCGACACTTACGATTTATGGCTTGCTGAGTCGCACCTTGCATCAAAGCCCCGCCGGGCGACAGAGCTGATATCGTACTGCTGGCAGCACTGCTAGAAAGAACCTAAAATGGTTAGAAAAGGAAGGAACGGTTAGGAAGACATCATGCATCAACCCTGCAAAGCTTCATGCTACACAGGAGCACGTCACCAGAACAGCAGCGAAAGGGTTAACTACAGTCAGATATGTGAGAGCAGCTGCTGCCGACTGCAATTCCTGTGATCCTCCGTCCATGAAGCATTGCAGCGCATGCACCATCTCCTTATGGCTGCCTACGGTAACAATATATCCGGAGAGCCATTGGTTGGCCATCGCTAGCCACCAACAGGGCAACGCACCCCAGGGCCAGCTCTGGGAGTCAGACAGCGCATGTACGGACGGATAACACGAGCGAGTATTCCATACCTGAGTTAGTCTTGGGACGTAGCTTTCCATTTGCATTTTAATACCGTGTAGAGAATTAATAATATCCTGGCTGGTTGCATATTGCTGGGACTGAACCGGCGTCGGACCGTGGCAATACCTGAAAGACAGATGCGGAAACACGAGCGTAAAGCGCCAAGTATCACGTTAGCCTCTGAGCGAACTCGACATCTGTGAAGAGTAATCAAAACTCTTTCCTCCCCAACATCATAACCTAAAACCAGAAAGAACTCCCATAACGCTCAGCCAGCTGCTGCATAAAATGATGTCCTCTCTCGGCTGATAGGAGTTATTTCTAATGATAATTAGCGAGCTATCCCTGCTACAAAGAGCGTTAAAGTAAGTTCCTTCTCCCGCCGGCAGACAAACAAAAAGCACGGACTACACAGAGTTTCATTCATGAATTTAGTTTAGACTTAAAGCTACGATGGCAACAACTGCCCTTTAACCCCCTCAATGCTTGGGCTTCGATTACATCATGGACTGATTTATTCCCCCCCGAGACTTACCTATCCGACTTCTTAAGATTCAGAGAAATGGGTTTTACGCCGTTATTGTGCCCTAAATCTTCATACTCTATGGCCTCATGTAACTTCACCTGAAATAAAGCAGGGTTAACAGATATGAAGCCAAACTTCCAAGGGCGGCTGGAATAACAGTCGCTTCTATTAAGACGCCGGCCGCCAAGTCTACCTTTTTGACCGGGGGTTGGAAGAAGTCGGAATCGCGGGAGTTCCCGTCCGTGCTGCTCGTCTCGCTGTTCTGGTCATTTTGTGCTTCTCTACGAAAGATAATAAAATAACATTAACGTTACTAATAAATATGAATTCACGTTAAACTATTTTTTCAGATTTAATAAAAACTACAATTGAGAAAAATGCATTTTTTGTTTTTATCTCCTTTTGCCACCCTACCCCCTAGATATGCCTTATGCCCCCCTATTGCCCACTCTGCCTCCTTGACATTTATAACGTAGTCTTGTTGCCGTAGCCACAAGGAACGAACTCTTACTCTTTTCGGAGTCCCGCCGCCAGCACCCGGGCACTGTGGTGATTGTAGCGTTTAATGATGGCAGCGTTGCTGTTTTCCTTTATGGATCTGAAGTTTGATGTCGACGGCAAAGACGAAACCCCGTAGCCCTGAAAACAAGCAAACGTCTTACAGTGAGGAGACATCATCGGCATGAACTACTGAGGGAGGCAAAACGAGACACAACTCCCATCACTCACAGGACCTGGCGCTGCCCATTTACTTTACTGCGATGTGGGAATTCTACATACTGAATCCAGCGAGCGGTTATTTAAATATCCGACTTGCAGGCAGATCAGACCCTTCAATTATACAATGATAATGGTAGAAAGCACAGAAAAGCGGTATTTCTGTTTAAATGCTGAAATGGGAGATTTGTGGAATATTTGTGAACAGGTAATGACCCTTCTTTGGTTTGCTTCCTGTTCCCAAATAAAACAAGTGCACAAAGTGCAAATATAAGCCAGATGGTAACGATAATTTGCCCCAGGCCTTTTTTCTTTTAATTAAGTTCAAAGCTTCTGGGCAAATAATCACCCAACAAACACGGCGTGGGAGGCCAAGTTTTTTTCCCTGCAAAGCGCTCTCACCTCATCTAAACACTTATCGTCCAGAGACATCAAATCGAGCATCGGGTTCCTCACTCCTTGGGAGACGATGGACTTCAAACCTACAAAGAAAAAAAAAATCAGCAAAGAGCTTGGATGGGGGGGGAATCACAAAACCATAGCATGGTTGTTACAAAGGGTTAACAGGTTACTTGGATGAGCCAAGCAGATTCTGAACCGGGCTCATCAAACCAGACGGTAAGGAAAGTCTCTCCGAGCGTCTGTACGGAGCCTTACGAGGACCAAAACACCGCGGTGGAGGATGAGCTTGAACCCTACAGCTCAGCAGACGGTAAATAACCCTTCGGTTCCAAGCAAAACCGACCCCCCGACAGCAAGAACCGTACCTTTCTCATCCATTTTGGCACACTCGGCAAACAGGTCTTTAGCTCCGGTGTTTAGGCGATCTCGGTGAAAATAGTGGGACTGGAAAAAGCGCGTCCAGAACTCTTTCTCCGTCATGTTGTGCGGCACGTTCTCTGCGTACTTCAACTTCACTGCAAAGGGGAGGGAGAGAATCATCACATGGCCACGGTCCAGAGAGGTTTCAATAGCCCAGGATTAATGGGGAGAAGGTTCTGACAAGGTCCCTCAATCATATCTACTAGCCATGGCTTCAAGGCCAACCTTAACCAAGGATACTGTGCCGGGCCAAACTACCGGGTAGAACCGAAACAACGTTACGCCGGTCTTTATCCTACCTGCAGGGTACGTCCGGAATATGGATTCTATGATATCAGACGTCAGGTTATACCTCAAGCCGTTGCAACCATCAGACTGAGGACGCACGTCTGCCTAAAACACAAAAGAAGTCCAGCAAGGGTTAATATTTGTATACTATCCAGAAAAATAAATAGTTCTGCAAACATTCCTGCCCACCACGGGTTCTACAGAGAGATGAACGAGGTGGCACAGGTGCTCTCTTGCGTTCCTTCGGTGGGTTGTGAGACACCATGCCACGGCGGGACTCCGGCCAATGTTTTGGCAAACAAATACCTCAGTTATCAGCTGTCGAAACCCAGTAAATAACAATGTAGGGGGGGGCATGTCTCATCACATCTCTTACCAGGAAAGCTGCCGAGATGCCCACTTCTTGTTTGTTGCTGGAAACGGAGCTGTCCAGCGAGTTCAGGCTCAGCCGATTGGCCCAAAACTCCTCGGCGCTGATCACCTGACTCACCACAAGGTCCTTGTAGAGTTGGAATAAGACAGGATCCTCCTTCAGCATCCTTCAGAAAACACATGAAAAACGTGAGAGACCAAAGGGAAGTCCTGAACAATCCGTACAGAGAGACCGAAGGACCTGAGCACGTAGCCAGTGCAATAAACCGCAAAGAAGACATTATAGAAAGGTCTACATCAGGGGTGTCCAACCTGCGGCCCTCCAGCTGCTGCAGGACCACATCTCCCATAATGCTCTTTCAGCTAAGGTGCTGGCTGAGGAGCATGGGAGATGTGGTCCTGCAGCAGCTGGAGGGCCACAGGTTGGACACCCCTGGTGTACATGCTTTTCTATAGCAGAGAGTTTGAAGATAATTCACCAGGCTGCTGCCTCCCGTCTCGATTCCCGAACTCTACTTCCCGTTCGTTACTGACCTGTTTTTTTCTTCTAGCTCCTTGTTGGCTTTCCTCTTAAATTTGGGGAGCAGTTGCTGCAGAAGCTCTTTGACGGCGTCCCGCTCTTTGATTGCTGTGCTTTCGTTTGAGAAATGGAAATTCGTGGTTTCTCCCGCGTGGAGGACGAGCTGCAGCTGGACTTTAGCTTTGCCATCAGGGCTAATTTTCTGACCTGGAATGAAATGGTTATTAAGAATCACATGCCGACTGTTTTCACCACGTGTTTGGTTTACGGATCTACCGCAGTGATCCTTAATTCACCCTCCATCAATCTGGCTGCAATAATCTAGCCTCCTGGAGGATTTACACAAAAGGGCGCCCTTTTGCGGAAGTACCTGGATGATGGAGCGGATACCAGCGGACGAAGAAAGAAATCAAGAGGAAGAAAGAAGAAGCAGAGCTGTGCTAAAGGAGACATGGACGCAGTCAACAGAGAAGGTAGGGAGGCATTGACAGAAAGCGAGAAAGGGACCAAAAGGCAACATGACGAGGAATTACAGAAAAGCGCGTGCGAAGGAATGATGAAGAATGCCAGTACATTTGAGCGTTGGTTCTGTACCCAAAATACACAGGGCGTGAGTGACAGATGTAAGCTGGGAAAATAAGTTTGCTAAACGTTAACTGCTTTAGGCAAAAGGATCATTTAACGAACCTCATTGGCTGGAGATTTGACATCACTCTTACATCATCATACTCAGAAGCACAAGCGCTTTAGAGACTTACACTTAATATCTCCGTACATGTGGCTCACGGTGAACCTGTCCTTGCCTTCG
Source organism: Spea bombifrons (assembly GCF_027358695.1). Taxonomy (NCBI): domain Eukaryota; kingdom Metazoa; phylum Chordata; class Amphibia; order Anura; family Pelobatidae; genus Spea; species Spea bombifrons. The sequence continues at coordinate 3,086,331 of NC_071096.1, forward strand.
GGCGCCCAGGCGACCCTTTCCGCCATGAGGTAGAGAGCCCCATCCTGCTTCTTCTGACGCACCTTTTTCACGATGAGTAACACTTCTTCGGATGACGTGGCCATGACATCAGAGGAGGTGGGCGCTGTAACGATAAACCCGGCGTATGGATATGGAATTTACTTTTAGTGCTATAGGCACAGATTCTCCGGGTAATTCCCAAAAACCATAAAAAGAAAGGAAAATCATTAAAGGCAAACGTTGTTGGCAAATATTCCCATCACGCAAGAGGGGGGCACGCCGCCTGCCACGGGGGGGGGGGACGCCGCCTGCCACGGGGGGGGGGGACGCGGCCTGCACCCCTCTCTTTAACGGACAGGAGCAGACAGCCGGGACACGCGGCGGATAATCTGATGACTCAGATCATAAGCAGCGGCAACACCGGTACCTTCCAGATGCTAGGGGGGATTACTGCAGATCGGTTTAGACTCGTCCATATCTATCCGACACGGCAGCGGGAGACGGATAAATACAATAAAGCTTTAAAATTAAAAAATAAATGAAAAGTGTTTGCCGCATTATATTGCACGGCCCTAATTTATTAGGAGAAAATTGTAATTGTTCTTTTACTTCCCCTGGTTGCTGCGCTGAACGCCCAGCCGGATACGGGGAGCGAGTAAACGTTTTATAGGTTATCGTGACGGATCTGGGTTTAAAAAGGCAACGTTCCTGCGTGAAGGTTTGTACGCATTAACCCTTTACCCGCTAGATCGGGTAAAAACATACTTTGGGCAGTTACTAAAATGTATAAACGCGCTACGGAATAAGAAAAGCCTGCGATCCGAGCACAGCTCGAAACACAGGCGATTCGGACGTGGGTTTTGGATCAAACGCCCCCCACAATTACAGGAGCCAATCTATACATTTACTACCCACAGCGAAGCCCCCGCACCCCGGTAACACGGCTGCTGACCCGCAGATGTATGGATGATGTATGTCTAGTAAACACCCCAGAAACGCACTCACCAGACGAGCAATGAATGGACAATTAAACACAAATCTTTGGATTCCATTAAAAAATCAATTTTATGTGAATTTCTGGGATTTAAACAATACATGGTGCGTGGTAGCGCCTGCAGGGTATATATGGCTGACGGTGCCCGGTGTGTGTGTGTAATGTACGTTACTTATTGTGTAATATGGAGTCTGCGAATATAAGACACTGTGGGCACGGTGACCCCCGCCTGGCCCAGGACCCCCAGTCACGCACCGCTCCGGTCACCCGCACACACGAAGCGGCTCCATGCTCCCAGGGCGTCCCCGCTCACCGCTTCCTCTTTCCTTCCTTCAGAGCTGCGTACGGAGCCCGACAAAGGCCAAACCTCCTGCCTCGCTCGGCCGGTCCCAGGGCGATCGCTCACAGGCAGGAATCCGTCACGTGACCGCGGTGACAGCGATCACCAGTCACACAACTCTCATTGGTTGTTTCTGATCACATGGCAACACTAACCCACTCTCTGGTTGCCAGGGAGATCGGCAGGGATTGGCCTTGGATTGCGAGAGTTCTGAACACTAGAGCATGTACCAACAAGCGTATTAGACAAGAACCGTCGTGTCCTGGTTTCAGCGCAGTTACATAGGGGCCGTCTTACGTCAGTCCAGCATTAAGATATCTGTTGAATGCCATGAAAACCATGCCCCGTAAGCCAGGAATAAGACCATATAGAGACTCTTGTGCCTGGTTCTCTATTTGCTTTTGTCTCATGTGACACAAATCTACCTACAGAAAGCGAGTTCTACTACATAAGAGCTATTTTAGGTGGTCTCCAAGAACATGGCTGCATCCTAAAGATTAGAGCAAGATATTGTATAATAATAGTTTTTAATAAAATATGCAGGAATAAAGCAAATGGTGGTAACAGCCCTGGAGCAGGGCAGGAAGGCAATGGGAACAATTGCCCCTGGGTTGGGCACCTGGCACTTTGCATCAGGCTGATCAGACTCTGAATGCAAAATGTGGGGACATGTCTATGTTACAACACGCGTGACTAAAACACGGCTGCAGACATGCTGTCCCGGTCCATAGAAACACGAGCCACGTACTGCCCCGGTGGAAGCGGCTGCAGACATCGGTGTCCACCAGGGGTCAGCCATGAATAATCTCCAAGCGTCTCGTCCTCACCTTCTTTACTCACCCACGATCTGCAGCTGTCCACGTGAAATGCAGGGGATATTACACAATTCTGCACGTGATGTCATTATCATCAAAGGTGTTAGACACAGATAGCGTGTACTGATGACATCATCAAAAATCATTTTAATATCGAGTGCTGGACAGATCCCAGGAGATTAAACCCATAGATTATGTAGATTTCTTAATATCAACTCTCATCACACTTAGGTCAAGGTATTTCTGTTACACGCGATAATCATTCGTATGTGAGGTGTGGTGTATTTTACTAAGTGTGATGGGATTATAGATACGATGAGCGGCATCAAGATGCGTTCTTCGTGCCGCTTCCCAGGAACAAAGGCCGAGACCAAGCTGTCTGTCCGCGTGATGAGACGACTGTGTATTAATCCCCCCGGGGCTCTGTATAAGAACACAAAGCATCACGAGTCTCGCTGGAAACCCTGGCCGACTGCAAGCTAAGCAGCGCAGAGGAGCCTAAAATCACTTCCTTGGGTTATTTGTCTCCCTCAATAAAAGAGCAAAACTAACATTCCCGTTAGAAGCCATAAAGCGGGGATCCTACGGCTGAGAAAGGGTTCAGCCGCGCGTCAAATCCAATCATCTGATCGGCTAAACAGAGGGATTCTCCGAATGCCGGAATAAAAGGGGGTCATCCAGTGTGTTAGAGAAAGACCCCTCTATGGCCAACGTTCATAAAGCGACAATGTATCCATAGCACAGATTAAATAACAGCATGGATACATAATTACACGATCGTAACCGGAGCTTTCTAAATAGTCGTGAAGACTCTATGTAGTGACTGCCCTAATACCGGCCCTCGTGGACACCTTGACTTGTCATTATTTACGGATACACTTAATAGAGTCAGCTGCATTCAAGCAGGGATATAAACCATAACATACTGGGAGCAAAAGCACCAACTGGGAGGCTTATATATAATCACGGGGGGGGGGGATAGGAAGGAGTCAGACTGTGTGACCTGCAGAATCTGCCCCGGAGACCCTGAGATTGGGGCCGGACCCGCCTACTGGGATACCTGGAAATTTCCCAGTCGGCTGCCTGCTCTGGGACTTGTCTTGACGCTGTCCATCTAGGGCCGTAACGGTTTGCAATGGATCTGAGGCAGGAATCATGGTGGGGTCACCACAGTGAATACGCACCTGCAAGAAGCCCTCAGAAGGTAAGGGGGTGAGGTGAGTGACTGTGTGTGTATGTTACAGAGAATGTGTGTGTTAGCATGAGTGTGTAAGTGTGTGTGTTAGCATGAGTGTGTAAGTGTGTGTGTGTTAGCATGAGTGTGTAAGTGTGTGTGTTAGCATGAGTGTGTAGCTATAGGGTGTAAGTGTGTGTGTAAGAGGGAGTGTTTGTTTTGGGAAGTAACTGAGTAGCGATGCATTCTATGTATATCACGTGAGTTTGGGGGCTAAGAATGTCCGACATGAATACACGGGCATTTTATATTTTATCTCAGCCGGTGAATCCACACACCCAGCCGGCACTCAATGTGTTCTCTTGTGTTGTGTCTGCGGACTTTGAGTTTGTTTTTTTTGATTTGCAGCTGAAAAAGTACAAAGATCAAATAAACTCTTGAATCAAAGCCAGAAAACCTGAAAACTCTAATGTAAAAGTGTAAAAAACACACACTATATACTGTATATATATATATACGGCACCGTTCAAAGGTTTGGGGTCACTCAGCTGTTTTCCTGGAAAAACAAGGAGATTTCTGTCTGTTACATAATTACAAAAAGGGTTTTCTAACCATCAATTAACCTTTTAAACTTAAACTTGGATCAGCCAACACAACGTGCCATTGGAACACAGGAGTGATGGGAGTGATAAAGGGCCATTGGAACACAGGAGTGATGGGAGTGATAAAGGGCCATTGGAACACAGGAGTGATGGGAGTGATAAAGGGCCATTGGAACACAGGAGTGATGGGAGTGATAAAGGGCCATTGGAACACAGGAGTGATGGGAGTGATAAAGGGCCATTGGAACACAGGAGTGATGGGAGTGATAAAGGGCCATTGGAGCACAGGAGTGATGGGAGTGATAAAGGGCCATTGGAGCACAGGAGTGATGGGAGTGATAAAGGGCCATTGGAACACAGGAGTGATGGGAGTGATAAAGGGCCATTGGAACACAGGAGTGATGGGAGTGATAAAGGGCCATTGGAACACAGGAGTGATGGGAGTGATAAAGGGCCATTGGAACACAGGAGTGATGGGAGTGATAAAGGGCCATTGGAACACAGGAGGGATGGGAGTGATAAAGGGCCATTGGAGCACAGGAGTGATGGGAGTGATAAAGGGCCTCTGTACGCCTATGAAGCGATTCCAATAATAATCAGCCGTTTTCAGTTACAATAGTCATTCACAGCATCTTTTTCATATTATTTTAATGGGCAAAATCTTCTTTTCTTTCAAAAAACAAGGCCATTTCTAACCTTTGAAGGTTAATGTATAGAATATAAATATATATAAAGGAAGGACAGATGGAAACTCCACGTCTTCTGTGTTTGTCAAATAAAAAGTATCGCCTTCCAATAGAGACTCCGTTTATTGTAGAAGAGGGGCGGTTGGGAGGAATGGGGGGACGTTTAGCAGCACGGAGTCGGGGATAACTTGATAACAACTCCTATCAGCCCAGAGCCCGAATTTGCCTCTTCCGTGTATATTTCCGTGTATTATGTGACATCAGAGTTCTGTAAATCATTTCCAAAGCTTTTCCGATCACAACATGTTTACAGCGCAGACCCCGAACCCCAAAGAATCTCTTCACTCCCGACCCAAGCGAAGATCCGGAATAGAATTTACTGATAGAAGCGCTTTAAGGGTTAAATCAGCCGGGTCGTGGCAGGTCGCCGTTCTCTGGCCGTTTATTAAGGAATTTTGGGGATGCCGTTTTATTATTATTATTACATCTGACCGGCTGGAAAATGTGTTTGCACGGACGAAACGGGGCTATTACAGGGGCGACCGGGCTGGGCGTTGGGGGGACCCGGCGATTGGGGGAGCCGCGTATGAACGTCTGCACGGGTCGTTGCACAAGTGTTAGTGAATTCTAGTGAGCTGTTACACATATATATATATATACAGTATATACAGTCATTACTGCAACGCGAGTGACAAGCGGAAGGTCGTTTTTCCGTCTAGATTGTAAGCCTGCGAGCCGAGCCCTCTTAACCTAATCTATCAGCTCATCTTAGTCTGTCGGACCCTTAAAATGTAGGGAATGCAAGAAGCTCCGCGGGAATTCTTAGTGCTTTCTAAAAAATAATATTAATAATAATAATAATAATAATAAATACAATGTAAGAATAAATAATAATAATAATAATAAATAAAAGATGATAATAATAATAATAAAAATAAGAAGAAATACAATATAATAATATTAAATAATAATAATAAATAAATAAAAGTTGATTATAATACATAAAATATAATAATAATAATAATAATAGTTTTGCTGCACATTGGAGATGCGGCTATTATTGGCATCGCTACAAAGGACCCTCATGCTTCAGGTTTAATAATGAAATGTATTTGCTGCGTCTCTGGCAGTGAAGGAGTTAATTAATGCTCCAGAGAAAGGTGCCGAGGGGTCACTGAGTGACATTTCCGAGAAGGTCGTGGCATGAGGTCGTGGCAGGTGTGCCGCACATTTGGCTGCCGATGCCACGACCTTTTCCGATGACCTTCTCTTAACCTCAGACGGCCGGCCCTTGGAGACGTCTGTGGCGCAAGTCTTTCCCGGACCCCCCCTCGCTTGCCAAATCTTAGTCGTTGGCCTCCTTCTTAGATTCAGGAGCCGTATGCCTATCCCATGCATGTTTAAATCCCCTCACTGTTTTACCCTCTACCACTTCTGCTGGGAGGCTGCTCCACTTATCTACCACCATCCCCTGAAATCCAATGACTTGTTCAGAGATTCACATCTTGTGTGACACCAGACTCAAATCTTATTTGTTTGTGATGTCATTGTATCGAGGTGACATCTGCATGACGTCTGTAATTTCCCAATTCAATCAGGATACTTCCTCTAGATTGTCAGCTCCTGGGATCAGGCTACCTTTTCTCTCCTTAGTTCTTTTTTTTAATATTGTTTTTCCACCCATGGGGGGGGTTAATAACCTCCTTGTGATTGGTGGATTTTGTGCTGACCGCTCTTTTACGGTAAGTCCTGCGCAGCCCGTGTTCTGATAAAGGGCACGGCCTGTAAATGGTGCTATTTATAGGACGCGCTCTGCAGGTGGCTCCGTCGCCGCGAACCGATTGGTGGTCATTTTACCGAAAACGCTTCAGGGCCAGCGAATAAACAACCAGAAATCATTTCATTAGAAATCATTAACCCCTTAAATCTGCCCCGAGACTGGGGCAAAAAACCCTGAGAGACAATTTATTGAGTTATTATTTATTATTAATGGATTCTCGGCGCATCGCCCACAATCCTCCATAATTAATGCAACAAACAGGAGCTCAGCAGCCAAGAGCGACCTTCTTCATGCGCGACGCTGAACGTCCTTTATATCGTTTCCAATGAAGCCTCAGAATACATTCTATGAGCTATTATTATATTTTATTGTTATTACTTTAATTATTATTGTATTTATTATTAATATTTTATTATATTTGATTTATTATATTTTATTATTATTATTATATGTAATATTATTATAGTTATTGCTATTATTATTATATTTGATTTATTATTATATTTTATATTATTATTATTATATTTTAATAATTTTTTTTGATATGTAATATTATTATAGTTATTGCTATTATTATATTTGATTTATTATTAATATTATTATATTTTATTATTATATTTGATTTATTATTATTTTATATTATTATTATTATATTTAATTTTTTTTGATATGTAATATTATTATAGTTATTGCTATTATTATTATATTTTATCATTTTTGTATTATTATCTTGTAATTATATAGCGTCAACAATTCCCGCAGCGCTTCTTACAGTCCCTACGTTCCAAGGGCTCTGATGAAACGGGAGCTGACGGACTGAGGCGACCCGATACGTTAGGTACAGAGGGCTCGGCTCATGAGCTTACAATCGACAGAATATATTTATACAGCGAGTGCCGAGGATGTATTTTGAGACACAAATCATCGGCTCAGACGCTTTCAATATTAACCCTTTAATGGCCTATCGTGACGATGGATGCTGAAAACCACCTCTGCTGGTCGTCAATCAATTATCGTCCATTTCCAAGCCGCGCGGCTTCAGCGAGAAGGAATAGAAGATGTAGAAGGTCGTTAGAAGGTCGATTAATCCGTGTAAGGGAATAAACTTCCACGTATAATCCATGTTTCCCTTTCAAGAGGCCAGAATCTAAAAGCAGAGGGTCGGAGGCTGAGATGGAATGGAAGGAAGTTTTACTTTACATGCATGGTAGTAGATAAGCGGAACAGCCTCCTGGCTGGATAGACATACGGCTCCTGAATCTAAGACGAGACCGACGACTGATCAAGGTTTGAGTCTTTACAGCGGGAGAAACGGGCGACTAGACGGGGGCCGAATCCCTATCCCATGCGTGTTTAATCCCTCACTGTATTACCCTCTACCACTTCTGCTGGGAGGCCGTTCCACCCCTTTACGCAGACGGCGGTAAATAGTAAAGTTTCGCATCGAGTGGGTACTGATTGGCCGCCGGATGATGAAAGAAGACGGTTAGTGATGTAACAGAAAAGGAAGTGAGTCGCCGCTCCGATTATTGCAACCGGTTACTGAGCGGAAACAAATAATTCCGTCTCCTGCCCAGAAGCAAAGTTTGCATTCAGTTTGTATCCCATGCGTGTTTAATCCCCTCACTGTATTACCCTCTACCACTTCTGCCGGGAGGCTGTTCCACTCAACCACCACCCTCTCAGTAAAGTAAAATTTGCTAGGGCCAGTGCGTAAGATCATGCGTTTCAGACATTACATGGTTAAGCGAGCCGGGGCCGCTGCTGAGTCACACACGGAACGTGCGCCGCTGCACATGTGTCACTCGTGGGATTCAGAGAAATCGAGCTGCAGCACGGAGCGCCGTTTAACCCTTCGATGCACTGCCTGCTTCCCTGACAGTGAATCCAGATGAACGCAGACCCGGGATGGCTGAGGGTTAAGCGAGGCTCTTCTCCTCCTGCTGCATCTATAATTCCTCCCCGGTAAGGAACCTAGGAAGGTGCGCCTCCGACCTCCAGATCACAATGCCAGCACTTTAGGTTTCCAGGGCTGGCCAGCGAGCCCCTGCAGCGGCACTCGCAGGGTTAACATTTCCTAGCAGTTGCATCATTGCTCCGGCCGTATGACGTCACACAAGTCTCTCGCACAAACCGCACACCTTTTTTTATTACCGCTTGGATGTTTTATTGCGTCTGGCGAGGTTCCTGGCGGCCCACGGGCCGAACGTATCGGGACTTGCCGGCTCGGTCTACATGATAAAGATTTCATCATATATATATATATATGCGTTATTGTGTTATATATCGCCAACATGTTCTGCAGCGCCGTACAAAGTGTGACCAATCAAATGCTTCGTCTCACTGGGGTCCGTCTTTTATAATGCAGAATGAAGCCTCGGCTCCTGAAATAGTAAATAATCCCCTCCATGCGCGATTGTCTCAGCAGGCCGGCGGCCAGTGCATGGAAAACGGTCGGGAGAAGAACCTGCCGGCAGATCGGCCCCCATCCGGCCCCCGTCTAGTTGCCCGTTTCTCCTGCTGTAAAGACTCAAACCTTAATCAGTCGTTGGTCTCGTCTTAGATTCAGGAGCCGTATGTCTATCCCATGCATGTTTAATACCCTCACTGTATTACCGTTACCACTTCTGCCGAGAGGCTGTTCCACTTATCTACCACTCTCTTACGTTACATCTCAATTGTATTATTATTATTATATTTTTTCTATTACCTTTATTCTACCACCAGCCTATAACCTGCACCAACTGCCTGCCCCACACCTGAATATCCAGTTTTGCCCTGCAGATCGACCCTTAGAAGCCTCCATTCCCTCTTTTATACCCCAGTAAATGCCCCCTGCAGCCTCCCCTGTAATTCTCCATCACGGAGATACTTCCTCTGCCTCCTCCGCCGGACCTGCGCCCTGGCACGTCCCCACATGCAAATGACACCGCATCAGCAGGCGGGGCCTGCGAGTCCCCGCCCACACCGTGTATATATGTCCCTCCGACGGGGCTGCTGCGCGGACTGCGGGATCAGAGACCCTCTTTACCTGGTGAGTGCAGCCGGCGAACCGTTAGCAGGGCGGGGATTACAGGGTTAACTCCATGCAGTGCCATTATCTGCCACCGCTCGGGGTATTAACTAGTAAGGGGGCATCAAACCCGGTTTATTAAAGCTGCTTGGGGGTAATTAAATGATATAACAGGGGGTGTGGTTTGTGGGGGGGGTTAGGAGGTAGAGACCCCCATTAATATGATTATTATTTATTATTATTATTATTGTTATTCTGGGTGCAGGCAGCCCCCCCCGTGTATAAATAAACAGTTACAATGTATCATTACCGGGATAAACAAATAAACAAACCTACAGGAGCCCCGCGGGGGGCATTAGAGACCCCATCCTGGGCAATTAATGAGGACGTTTATCGCTGATGCGTATTTTGACCCCCCCCCCGAGCTGTCTGGTGCAAAATGAAATTGCCCCGACCCCCCCCCCCCGCAGGGGGTATTATCAGTGACAGATACCCCACCCATCACCCAGGGCATCAATACCAGGGGGGGGCAAAGGCCAAAACCCAGCAACAGCCTTCACCATGAAACATGGCGTGTTAACCCTCTGAGAGCCAGTGGCATCTTAGCACCATTTAGTGGATCGGGACTTTAATCCTCTCCATCTGTCTCTGGGTATGGGGGGGCCGAGGATGGCGGCTCACGATTTATTAATTAATTATTATTAATTATATATATTATTAGAGGGGCCGGTGGATTCATTCATTTTATTGCCGCCTACATTAGTATATTTGCCCTCGAAATACCCCATTCCGCTTTGCCACAAGGGGGCGTCACAAACACCTGCCATGTTTTGGACGTTATTTTCATTTATAAGGCTGGATGGATTATTATTTCACCCCATTTAATGTATATCTATCTATCTATCGACACATATATATGTTTGGCACACGGATAACACGCTATGTGCGTCTCGTGTTGGAAGATTCCGGATGTTATTTATAGGAATTCTGATTCATTCAGCTTTGGAAATGTCAGAATATAAAGGGACCTCATCGGTGGATTCCGGATTCTCTGGGGGAGAATAAACATGATTTAGGGAGGAGAGGTCATTAATAGGCTATCGCTGCGCGTGTTGCGTGTAACAAACATGCCAAGGGTTAGGGGGGGGGCGTGACATCAGATTTAGTCATGTTAGTAGCACCAGTTCGGAGTGTAAGCTCTGTCGGTTTGGAGAGCCGGCACCCAAACCCAGCGGGCACAAAAAGGAGACCGAGGTGCTGAGCGCTTGGGGCGGTCGTTAGGAGGGGCGTTGGGGACGGAAGCTTCTGGAGACGCGGGGGTTCCAGCTATGAGAAGGCCGAGTCCTACAGGCTGCAGGATCCGTCTAATGATCAGGAGAAAGCCGGCCAAAAGCTTGAGAAGATTGAGTTATTATTATTCATAGTTCTGTATAGCGCCGTCGTATTCCGCAGCGATGTACAACGGAACGAGCGGCCTTAGTGTCGGCTTTGTGAAGGTCATCGGCTGCGGATAAAGTTTCTTCGGTGGAAAAGCCACCCGGACCGTGTCCAGAAGACCTGATGAGGAATGGCGTCCTTTGGCAGATGTGTTCAGGGGGGGGGGCGCTGAGATGATGGGGCAGCTCGGAACATCCGATGTGGGGAATTTAATGGCAGGTTCTAGAGTAGCGGCATGAACGGAACATTCATCATCATCAATCTATGGGTTTGGCGTGTGGGAGAGAACGCGACCCTAAAGAGTAAGAGTTTCATAATATTTATTACAAACCAAAGCGTTTACTAATCGTAAAATTCTTTTATTTTTATAAATTAAATTAGTATTAACATAAAATATCTTTACAGTTTGCTCCCGGATTCCGTTCCATTAAACGGCCGGCTTGTGAACGCTCAGCCTTATCTCGGATAAATATGTGTTCAGTTTCCTGACTTGTTGACTTCCTCTTAAACCAATAAGGCGTTTGGGAGACATCCAACTCGCGTACCGGGGAGGAGATAACTCTTCGCGTATCTACAAAGTCCGGCTCGTTCCCCGCGCTTTAGATAATCGGATTCACTTGCCAGACGGCAGAGGTCTCGGGAGTCTCTTTTTTACCCCCTCCAGAAGGCTTAAGAACCTCTTTATTTATATGGAAACTGTCATAACGTCGCCTGGTGCTCTGAGCATTACAGGAAGTGCTCAGGAAATGGGTGCGCTGCAGAGTTCTGTCCCCCTGCCTACCGGAATAGAATCCATCGGCCGGCCGTGGAAAGAATAACGTATTCTGTTTATTTCCACAGTAAAAAGAAAAAAAATGGCAACCGTGAAAGACAAACTCATCCACAATGTGGTGGCCGAAGCATCCACTTCCCACAACAAGATCACCATTGTTGGCGTTGGCGCGGTCGGCATGGCATGCGCCATCAGCATCCTGCAGAAAGTAAGTCCGGGCATGAAATACGTTGTTACCCCGGGTACTACGACTCTTGGAGTATCGCTCGGTGCTACCAGGGGGGGCCTGACGAGTCCTCTTTCACGTTTCGGGGCATACAGAGAAGGGATTGATTAAAACGGACACTTAATGAGTATTTCCCCCGGCGTAGGACTTGGCAGATGAGCTGGCGTTGGTCGATGTGATCGAAGACAAGCTGAAAGGCGAGATGATGGATCTCCAACACGGAAGTCTCTTTCTCCGTACTCCAAAGATCGTCTCCGGGAAGGGTGAGTAGACCCTCAGTAGAAACACTCAATGATCTGGAGACATTTGGGTAATTTGGTGGCCGCGGCCCCCCGGGGTATCGTTTTGGGTAGATCCTCTGTAACGAGGCGTGTCTCCAGATTACAGCGTGACGGCCAACTCCAAGCTGGTCGTCATCACCGCCGGGGCCCGGCAACAAGAAGGAGAGAGCCGCCTGAACCTGGTGCAACGCAACGTCAACATCTTCAAATTCATCATTCCCAACATCGTCAAATACAGTCCCAACAGCACGCTGCTCGTGGTCTCCAATCCGGGTGAGTCCTGCTGACGGCAATCGCTCAGCTTTGGGCAGCTCCGGGCGGACTATGAGTGTCTTTTAGCCCTCGTCCTCCTGGATCTGACCAGCACGGTGGCTTTTATTTATTTTTTTTGCCCCCTCCAGTGGACATTTTGACCTACGTGGCCTGGAAAATCAGCGGCTTCCCCAAACACAGGGTCATCGGCAGCGGCTGCAATCTGGATTCCGCTCGTTTCCGCCACCTCATGGGGGAGAAGTTTGGCATCCACCCCCTGAGCTGCCACGGCTGGGTCATCGGTGAACACGGAGACTCGAGCGGTGAGTGCCACTCGGCTGCTCCTCAAGCCTCTCTCAAGATAGTCCGAGACCTTAAGTAACTCTACACGGGATCTATATTTACCGCGGCGGCTGGTTGGGAAAGGTCGCGGCTGTAACACAAGTAGGTCACCCCAAAAGGTCCAGAGTTCACAGAGGCTGCCCTGACATTAACGGGCAGTCCCTACGGTAACGGCATAAGAAGTGTCACATTGAGTGTTTTTGTGTAGATTTAGTTTTTTGTTAAGACTCTGTATTTGTAGTATTTTTCCCGAAAGAATGAAATGTTCCGTACGATGAGACAAAACCCCAGGGGCAGTTCTTGAGAACGTTGGCGCCGGGGTCTCCGATGGACCTTGGATTCCGTTTTTTTAATTGTTTTTTATAAATCTTCCTGGTTGCGTTAATAAATTGTCTCGTTTTCAGTTCCCGTCTGGAGCGGCGTTAACGTCGCCGGAGTTTCCCTAAAGACGCTAAACCCCGAGATGGGGACGGATGCCGACAAAGAGAACTGGAAGGAGGTTCACAAGCAGGTGGTGGACAGGTACGTCGAGTGATCGCTAGAGCAAAGCAATCGTTCGGGCCGCGCGCTTCCCGGAAAAGTCATCTGCGCCGCGCAGCACGTCCTACGTTTTAAGCCTTTATCACCTAAGTATGTAACGTCCTGAACCCCGTCTGCATTAATAACACGGAATCTCTCTGGCTCCAGCGCCTATGAGGTCATCAAGCTGAAGGGATACACGTCCTGGGCGATCGGCCTCTCCGTGGCGGACCTGGCGGAGAGCATCCTGAAAAACCTCCGACGCGTTCATCCCATTTCAACAATGGTCAAGGTAAAGTTACCCGACAATCGCAACAATGTATCGCCTATTGTTATGTCCAGTCTACCGGTTGTACAGCGCTACGGAATATGATGGCGCTACATAAAAAAATAATTATAATAAGGTCCAATCTTGACCGTCTGTTTTTCTGCTTCAGGGAATGTACGGGGTTAAAGAAGATGTCTTCCTCAGCGTCCCATGTGTTCTGGGCAACTTGGGCATCACAGACGTGGTGAACATGACCCTTAAGCCCGACGAAGAGGATCGTCTCCGGAAGAGCGCCGACACTCTGTGGGGAATCCAGAAGGAGCTGCAGTTCTGAGCTCTGCCCGTCATCATCGTCGTCGTCTTCTTCTGTTCACGTCAAGCGTCTTATGCGTTTTGTTTTTTACGTTGCACTGTTAAGTAGGTCAAGCCCTTCGTATTGTGTGTTTGTGAAACATTTTTCGACTCTTATCACCAGACAGACACTTCCACGAGTAGCTCAGGAATACAAAAGCATCGATGGCCGCCCTGGCTGAGAAAGGGTCAGCTTACTAACAAAAAAAATCAATCAGTCTAAAAAGTATCATCATCGCAGCCTTAAAAGAACAAAAATAACGACCCGCTTTATTACCGCGTGGGGCGGGAATAGTTAAAAAGGAGGCATTGTAACTTATAACGCACTGATACATTCTAACGGGAGTGAACTGGTTAATTTAATGCAAGGTTGTTTACAATGGTAATGCGTTTAACCCTTTCTTGGTGCCATGGTTGTGAACGCACCCCCCCCCCCCGGATGGTATATGAGCACTTCCACGGCACATCGCCGACGTATAAAAGCTGCGACGTATCTCTCGTCTCTTTTCTCTCTTTGCGGTCCGACCGCGGGATGAATATGGTTTACGATTAAAGCCTGAATGTTTAAATCAGGATATTAACCAAACGCGTTATTTTGGCTTCCTTTTTGTGTTACACCCAATTACACGCAACACGGCAACCCGACGGCCGGCTTTACAGCCCGACAGCGAAGCTCCTGTAAAAATAACCTTGTAAGAGACAGAGGCTACGTGTCATCCGTGCAACAGAACCGGACGCCAGACCCGCGGCCGTCCAATAATTTATTATTATATATTAACTCATCAACCAACACGTTTTGTTGTAGTCCAAAGCTGTCTGGTGGGGGCTGCAACTCGCAGGACAGAAATAATACAAATTCCGACCCAGGTACCCCTTCAGTCTGAAAGTTTGGGGTCAATTAGTCTTTTAAACTTGGCTCAGCGAACACAACGTGCCATTGGAACCCAGGAGTGATGGGAGTGATAAAGGGCCATTGGAACCCAGGAGTGATGGGAGTGATAAAGGGCCATTGAAGCACAGGAGTGATGGGAGTGATAAAGGGCCATTGGGACACAGGAGTGATGGGAGTGATAAAGGGCCATTGGAACACAGGAGTGATGGGAGTGATAAAGGGCCTCTGTACGCCTATGAAGAGATTCCATTAAAATCAGCCGTTTCCAGCTACAATAATCATTTACAGCATTAACCCCGTCTGCGCTGGATTTCTGATCCATTTCATGTTATTTTAATGGGCAAAATTTTCTGCCAAAAATAAGGACTTTTCTAAACTTTTGAGCAGTAGCGTCTCTGTACATCCTTAGCACTTTCCATGCTCAGCACCACTCTTTGTAACCCACACACCGCCTGGCCGCTGATCACCCGCTGAACAGCACAAGATCAGCTCTTTAAGGAGGAGAACCAGCGAGCGGTGAACATTGAAGAAGAAAAAAACTATTTAAAGTTATAAAATTCCCAAGTCAGAGTTTCACTGAGCGGCTCCTCAAGGCTCGGGGACCTTTATCCAATTTATGATCTTATTAATATTGTCGATACAGTAACAAAGTACTAAAGGTTACGTTTTATTGACGAGTGACACCGGCTTGGACTTTCCTCTCCCGCACCGCGCTCTGCTCAGACAAAAACAGAATTTGTTGGCAGATAAGAGCCGTTTGGCCCCCGTCTAGTCGCCCGTTTTTTCCTGCTGTAAAAACTCAAACCTTAATTTCCTAGAATGTAGACAAAGACCATGTCTTTAAAGGCCTATAATACTGTATTAACCTCTGTATTAATCACCTCTGCAGGGAGGCTGTTCCATTCATCCACCACCTTCACAGTCCACACATCTTCCAAACAAATATAATAATACAATACTAATATATATATATATATATATTATATATATATATAAAAACAGCCCCCATCTTTTATTTTATGGCAGTTGGGACCAGACATTCTTTGTTAATCTCCCTAACGATGCTCAGCAGCAAATGAAATCCGACACGCGCACGTCGCAAAGAACGATGACCCAATCGCAGCCTGAGCGCGGAAATGACCAAATGAGAAAGAATTAGTATCTATTTAATTACACAATAATAAAAGTATTCACATACATAATAATTTGATGCTGCTGCGCTGGAGTGAGGTCGGTAACATCGTAAGGAAACGCACAGAAATAGAAACATGATCGCTGCTCCTGTCACAAGCAGATGCGTTACGGTACAGCCTTCCTGCCAAGCTGTGTATTTGGGGGTGAAACTGGATTTTTTGGGGGGCCTCGATAAATCTGCTTTTTTTTTTTTTTGCTACGAAAAAGACAAGCAACGTTATTGCACATTGCAGCGAGTCGCAGCGATCTTTACGAGGTTCTCGTATTGAAGTCTGTCACTCAAAAAAAAATATTGGTATATATATATATTGATTTCGTTCTCCGTTAACTATGACCTCACCCCAATTTCTAATGATTATAAAGAAACAAGTAAAAAGGAAATAAAACGGGAGGGTTTTTAAGATGTTTTTGACGGCCACCGTTAATACAAGTCGCTCAGGCCTGCCGTCTTCCGCGCTTTCTGCATGAGCGCTCTGAGCTGGAACTGCTTGCGGGACAAGAGGCGGACGTGCTGGAAGAGAAGAGACACGGAGATCAGTGCGATCGCTGCTCGATCCGGAGAGACACTTCTATCCTTTAAGATCTGGCGAGATTAGAGCTCTAACCACCCGAGCCCATCACGGACATTAATATTACATTAGAAGGTGGCTGTTGCTCTAAAAGAGCCGATGATGTAGATTGCAAGCGATGGACACTGCGGAACACGAGCTGAAGGAATGCAGGCAAATAATGACACAATCCCCAAGATCCTTCATAGGGTTAACGGCCTTATCCCAGCCCGTTAATGAATAACTTACCTTTAGGAATATATCCAGGTCTATCACTCCACGCCTGAGTGCTTCTCCCAGGTAAAAGATGGTGTCCTCGATAGCGTTCTCCTCCGCGTAGAGATTTAGGATCTGCTTGTAGAGCGGGGCCGTCGGGATGATAACCTCGTCAATGTCTCTGTATTCCGACTGGCTTTCCATCTTTTCTACAACGGCCCCCAGCTCCTCGTCTTTCTTCCGCAGGGTTTCTATGTTTTTGTCCACCTCAGTCTAACGGAATCACAGATCGTACATAAGAACAAGAACCACAAAGATCCCAAAGAAGAATAAACGCTGCTGTTGAAATGTGTCGAATTTAAACTGTGCCGCCCTTAGATTTCAAGTAAGTTTTTGGGGTCAAAGAGTTTGGGGGTCAAACCCTTAAAGGTTCCCAGGTCTGCCTCTACCGGAATATACTTAATAACAAACTATTAAACCAAGCTTCTCAATATAGAAGGAAGGGCACCGCGTAAAAATAGAGAAACTAAAAAGAATATTTAGTGGCATCAATCACTCTCGGTGTCCGACCAAAAGCCAGAAACAGAGGGCCGGAGGAACATGACCTGTTTTTGTTGCTATGGTTACCAGACGAGATACGGCACGTGGGTGCCATTCCCGGTACAAGTTACGTTCGCTTCCATAGTTTGGAATAGTCCTTTACTCACCACTTCCTGGTCGAGGCGAGTGACCATTTCTTCCAGCTTTTGATGGCCTTTCTTCAGGTCTTCTTCTGTGCGTTTCAAAGCATTCAGCTCTGCCTGGGCGCGATCCATTTCTTCTTTCATCCTCCATCGCAGTTTGTCGCTGACGGCTGATATAAGGGAGGCTCGGATTGTGTCTTCGCCAATCGTACCATCTCTGGCTGGACCTACAAAGCCACAGACAGGTTAAAAATACAAACACACACCTTAAAACATTCAGAACTCTCTGTGTTATTGGATGTAGTATCAGGGCAGGTAATTTGTTTCATCAACAGAACTCATTAGGGAATTAACAAGTAATAAATGTGATGGGTCAACCCCTACATGACATCATGTCAACCTCAAATTACTGTAAACGCAGTAAGGGGACTAAACCATTACAGTGTAAGAGGTGCATGGATCAGCAGACTGAACTATTTCAGTGAGAGGGGTGGAGGGATCAGCAAGCAGACTGAACCATTTCTACAAGAAGGGTGCAGGGATCAGCAAGCAGACTGTATAAATTCTGATTAATAGGCTTAAGCAAGCAGTGACCGCTTAGCTCAGCCAAGTGCCGGCCTCCACTATTTATAGCCAAGCTGATGGCTCCTTGCCACATAACTGAAAAAAAAACACTTAACCTTTACAGTCAGAGTCCGGTTACAGAGACCCGACCTACTGTATCCCATCATGTACAAAGAGGCCAGGAATGAGACCTCATTAACGGTTTGTCTGCCATAATGGTCCTCAGAGCGGCAGACATTTAGCCCGGATCATAAAGAGGGTAACATTGACCTGCAATGCAATAAATACGCACATCGGCTTCTCTAACCATGCCACAGTACAATTCCTAAGCACTGTATATACCGATGCTGGCTTTGTGAGCTCTGGGACGTATAAATATATAAAGTAGCTAGTATTAGAGATATATATATACACATACACACATGTATATACACATGTATACACACATGTATACACACATGTATATACACACACACACACACATATATATATATATACATACACACCTATCCAACACCAGCTACTAAACCCTGTTCTGTATTTAAAGCATCTCTTATGGTCTTTATCAGTAGTTTTAGCCTGCAGCGCCCTCTAGTGGTAACTCCATGACAACACTGGCATAAAGTAACTTACTCAGGCCACAAAATGGTAAAAATGATTAAAAATAACTATAATAATACACAGGCTGAATTTGAACCTAAAATAATGCATTGGCCTGATGGTATTAGCGTCGGCATAAGAGGAATTTGGCTGCCATGGATAGACTAGGGAAAGGTGATCACTGCCAATGTATCTGCTCTGAGCTACGATGCCGAGTGTATATCATGGCCATTTACCGGCTATATCCGGAGCTCTGGGCGCTGCCTGCCCCTGTTTGTAGATGAGTCTGCAGGAGAGTTGCGCGTTTAGAGCCGAGGGTATACTCACCAGAGCTGGTGACTGAAGGCTGAGACACCGGGGGCTGGGGGAAAATCTGGGGACCTGACGTTGGGGGATATGGTCCACTTTGAGGATACGGGAAACCAGGATAGCCACTGTAGTGAAAACGAAGAAAAGAAACATTTAACCACGGTTGGCAAGAAAAACACAGAAAAAGAGGTATCGTTACTTAAGCTTTTGGGACTTCAGATTCCATGGCCAGACAAGTTATTGCTTCCCACTATGGAACCCGGGTGACAGATCCAGGGGTTAAAGAAAAGTTAGTGTAAAGTGTGAGAGCCAACAGTGTGCCCCCTGCGTCTCTCATGCAGGACCTCTGGCTTCCCTTCATACCTGGGGTTGGACTGATGTGCTTGATTTGGGTAGGGAGGCATTGCTCCTGGCATGTAGGAAGCTGCAATACAATAAAGGTTTTGACGGTTAATGGCTAGAACAGACATACAGATTAGGAGAGGTCACAGGTCCAACGATCACGCAGGTCACTGCAGTCTCTTAACCGGATTTCTTTCCATTTAATCGTATAAAGAAATAACTGACCACATTAACGGCCGACATGCCTAAGAAACCATGGGTGGTCCCGCTGGCACGATATACTATCTGCATGTATGCATGGGAAATCCTGCTTACAGAATCAACTCGATGATAAAACATTATCAATAAGATGATTAAAAGGGCTCATTTATGACTCTTTTATACAGCGTGTTAGGGGTCTATCAATCTATTACAGATCACTATTTAAATAAATAAGACCCCCCCCCAGTATATTTTACTGACATCTCAGCCATGGTCCAACGGTTGGATTATAGAATAAAGCAGCCACTTACTGTTTGGGGGTCCCGTCGCTGGGTACATGGAATACGGAGCAGGGGCTGTAGAGCGGGAGAAAACAGGAGGTTCCTCGCCAAAAACGACAATCAGGATCTGGATGAGTCCCAGCAGGTCTGACGGCGGCTGGGGGAAAAAAGCGAGAACACATGAATGTGCGTTTGGATGCTCCGGATCAGCAAATCCACGCTTTTCCCCCTCCTTTCGATTTGCATCTAGCAGCTTCTCATTCAACCCATTTGTGTGAGCGGAGAGTCAAGCATTCAATCCGTCTATCAGCTGCTGTCCAGCAACGAGTAAAACCTTACACCAAGGCATTGATCGTCACTATACATTCTGCCGTCTCTCTCCTGCCCCGGCCGTTCATGTAACTACTTTATTGGATATATTATTTTTTATCAGCAACACAGGCTATTTCATATACACTAACGCTCACATGTTTGGGGTCAAAAACAAGGACATTTTGTCCATTAAAATAACATGAAAATCCAGCGCAGACGGAGTTAATATTGTAAATGACTATTGTAGCTGGAAACAGTTGATTTTTAATGGAATCTCTTCATAGGCACACAGAGGTCCTTTACAGGCACCCATCACTCCTGTATTCCAATGGCCTCTTTATCACTCCCATCACTCGTGTTCCAATGGCCCTTTATCACTCCCATCACTCCTGTATTCCAATGGCCCTTTATCACTCCCATCACTCCTGTGTTCCAATGGCCCTTTATCACTCCCATCACTCCTGTGTCCCAATGGCCCTTTATCACTCCCATCACTCCTGTGTTTCAATGGCCCTTTATCACTCCCATCACTCCTGTGTTGCAATGGCCCTTTATCACTCCCATCACTCCTGTGTTGCAATGGCCCTTTATCACTCCCATCACTCCTGTGTTCCAATGGCCCTTTATCACTCCCATCACTCCTGTGTTCCAATGGCCCTTTATCACTCCCATAACTCCTGTGTTCCAATGGCCCTTTATCACTCCCATCACTCCTGGGTTCCAATGGCCCTTTATCACTCCCATCACTCCTGTGTTCAAATGGCCCCAAACTTTTGAACCGTAGTGCATTTAACAAACTATTCAACAAATACAAGGGCAGTACGGGTTCCTAAGAAGGGGGGGTCTCTACTTACATGCTTCCACTCGTGAAGGTAAGGGAGATAAATCTTGCCGTTGGCGTCGACGTGTTTGCCCGTCTTTATAGTCATTGTGTTGGTAGGTTTCACAAAGCAGATGGGGGGGTTGAAGGGGTACGTATCAAGCAGCCACAGGCAGATCGGGATGTTGTATGTGTTACCTACACAGATGATTAAAAAAAGTAAAAAAACATCAATTTTAATATTAATGAAAAGTTCTAAAGTCTGAATTACTGAATATAATTTTACTGCCGTGCCGAGGAAGCTTTGGTGTGACCGAGTTCGCAAACACACTAATTATTCAGCCATTTTTTATTCACTATTTTGCACCCTCCCTCCCTTCACGACTGTGTATCGGTCACTTTACCCCTCCGTGGACTTTAAATCAGAAGACAGCCGAATTCACCGAGAGCCACAAGCACAGCTTACCCCTATAGGGAACCGGTATCGTCCCGGTGAGGTTCAGAAGCTCCCTTGAGGAACCGTCATTGAAAACTGTAACAAAAAAGAAATAAATGTGACTAGAAAGTTACAGAACGAGTTATTCCACGACAACAGCTAAATCCTCAGGGCAGCTTTTCCTCTACACGGCTGCTGCATGGAAGAGCGTTCGTGCCACCGTGGTATTTATTATACACGTTAGTAAAGTTTGCTTCACTAACCCCCCGCAGGCAAACTGAGGCCGGGTATGTGCGGTTATACGCAGATCACAGATGCAGTGGAAGGGGCAGGGGGCATCTTACCTGCGGGGTAATACGGCAACCAACAGCGGAAACCGAAGCAAAAAGGCTAACGATCAAATACCAGCAGCCCCCTAAATAAGTATTAGGAGGTTGGATACAACGTTACTCTTGAATTTGGCAAAAATAATAAACATGAATTGGTTAGCGGCGGTCTGTGGGCTGTCTGACTATCAACAGAAAAAAAGGTGGCCGAATCCCCCCGTTAATGGGGGGGGGCGGTGAGAGACCACAGGATGCTGACACAGATAAGACCCCCTCAATTCTCGGGCTCACCATAAGAATCCATCAGGGGTTTGAGGTCTCGGTATAGGCTGGTGACATTCAGAATCTCGCGTGTTGACAGGTCTCTGTATTTGTACTGAAGAAAAACAGAAAAATATATATATAAAAAAATATACATTTATTCAAATGAGCTTAAAAACCCTAAAAACTTTATTTGGGCTAGTTTTACGTTCAAGCTAGCCGCAGCATTTACGCTTCCTCGCTGCATGAACCACATCTGCCGGAGGACCGCTCCACTTACCCACTACCCCCTCAGAGAAATAATACGAGAATACATCCCGAGTATCAGAAGTCGCTCGGGATTTTTAATCTCATAGGGAAAAAAATTGCCATAAAAAAAAGCTTCATCTACTGAAAATAGAACATAGAATATATAATGATATATTATATATTCTAACATCAAGATTCCTTTTCTGTATCTATGGCAACAACCTATCCGTGACTGTGTGTCACATGACAATTACGTTCCAGGAAAAAAAAACGACACGATTAAAGAATTATTTCTGGGAAACGACGGATATCCGTAAATTTTAGTAATTATGTTACCAACGCTGCGTTTAATTATAAAAGCGTTAAATTCCGCAGATTAGGTGGAACAGCCTCTTTAAAAGCTTCTTTTCTTACTTCATAAATGACATCATAGTCACGTGATGGTAATCTGGAGATGAGTCGCTATGATGTCACTAGATATTTACATCAGGTGATAAATATTTCCCGTTATTCTACGGAACGATATGAGGTGAGCGAGGAGAGGAGGGACATTAAAGGTCTGACGGAGAGGGGGGGACAGGTGTGTGTGTGTGTGTGTGGGGGGAGTCCCGCCGCACCGCAGAGTATAGAGAAGGTAAGCGCGGGGTCAATACAAGAATATGGAGAGCCCAGGAGCGGTGATTTAAGAGAGAACATGGGGGGGGGGCTTTGACAGCTATTTGCGGGATACACAGCTTTGGGGGGGCAGTTTTTTAATAAGGTACAGGCAGCTATATGGGGGTACATTTAGCTAAAAGGGGGTACAGGAAGCTAATGGGGGGTACAGGAAGCTAATGGGGGGTACAGGAAGCTAATGGGGGGTACAGGACGCTAATGGGGGTAAAGGAAGCTAATGGGGGTACAGGAAGCTAATGGGGGGTACAGGAAGCTAATGGGGGGTACAGGAAGCTAATGGGGGGTACGGGCAGCTAATGGGGGGTACGGGCAGCTAATGGGGGGTACGGGCAGCTAATGGGGGGTACGGGCAGCTAATGGGGGTGCGCAGTAAGCGATGTGCCGGCAGGGGCCGGGGCAAGAAGGGCAGCACACAGAGCTGTAATGTTAATACCCCTGACAGGTGTGCCGGGAGCCCGGGGCCAGCAGCGGCCCGGACAGAGCTCACCTTGCTTAGCATCTTCTTGAGCTGAGCCTCGGACGCCGCCATGGTGCGCGATATCCCGCCTGCCAGACACAAACAGCGAGAAGTATCGCCTTCCCCAGAACTCGGCGAACCACCAAACCCCAGACGGAAACTCAGCTGTCTAACAGCGACTTCCGCCTTTGACCAATACGTCACTTCCCTGGATACAGGGCCTGGGTTACCAAGGAGACCAAGGGCATGCTCTGGCAGCCATTTTTGTTAAGGGAAGAGGAGCTCTGCAGTGGCTTAGAAAATCTGTCAAAATATGATAATTTTATCTAATCCTATGTGAATTAACCCCTTAGACAGTGATGCCACCAACAGCCAGGATGCCCAATAATATTTTTATATTATCACTATAAATAAAGCATGAATAATAAAATAATAATAATATGTGTTCCGCTACATTTTTTTTGGACACTGAATATAAATATTTATCAGATTTTTTTAAATAAAATAAAAAATTATATAATAAACTATATATTATAATAATAATAATATACATCATGCTGATTTTTCTTTTGGACACTGAATATGGATATTTACCTGAATTATTTAAATATATAATTATATAAAAATAATAGTAATAATAATTCATTATTCTGATTTTTTTTTTTGGACATGGAATATAAATATTTATCTGAATTCTTTAAATAAATAATTATATAATAAAATAATAGTAATAATAATATTCATTATTCTGATTTTTTCTTTGGACACGGAATATAAATATTTATCTGAATTCTTTAAATAAATAATTATATAATAAAATAATAGTAATAATAATATTCATTATTCTGATTTTTGGACATGGAATATAAATATTTGTCTGAATCTTTTTTGATTGGAACATTTATAATGTATATCATTTTATATCTCTGGGCCGTAATACATTCTCCGCTTAGAAAATACATTCAGACGCGCTCTCGTACGTCATAGGATACGGTTTTAATTCTCCTAAAAAATATACGATAACATGATAAGAAATAACAGTAAAAATACATTTCCCTACACACTTTGCGCTAATATGTGTATCCGGACGTTCAGAAAAATAGATTGTTTTTGTGTGCGTTACAAAAAAAATATAATTTTCCTCGCGGCTGTGCTGGTTTGGTGATTACATTTCATAGGAACAGAAAGCAGCCCAAAACCCGCATAGGTTATCTCATGAACAGGATATTAAAGCAAAATTATATATATATATATATAATTTATTATCCATCCTTTCCTTTTGCCGATAATGCAATAATGGTCTGAAAACCCGTTTCTGGATATTCCTAACCTACTTAAGTTTTAATGCTTCTGTTCCACCTACACTGCTGAGGTTATTTATTATTTTATATAATATAATTAATATTTTTGTTTAAGTGGAACTGCAGCTTTAAAAAAAAAATTAGTGGCGCTTAGCGCAGAAAAAAATTGGAAAGAAAGTGCTTTAGCGTCTTTTTTTTCTGTAAATCACAGCGATGAGAGGATTTGGTTTGGAAACAGAATGTCAGTGCAATGAGAAGACTTCAACGGCAGACACCTTGAAGGTGAGGTCGCGCAGGTCGCGCGGCTCCTGGCGTCCCCTCTCTCTCTCCCGCGTTTCTTTCCGGTTCTTCAGCTTTCGGCTCCCTCAGATCTTCAGCTGCTGCTGCAGGTTGTGAACCGACGTGGCGCTTTTTTGAACGGTTTCTGAAGCTTGGTCGTCTTGCATCATTGGGGCAACTCCTATCACGCCGGATGCCCCAAGAAGGCACGGAATGCTCAGGAATACCTCGTTCTCTATGCTAAAAATACCCTGGAGAGGGGGGGGGGAACATATATTAAAATAAAGGTCGCTCAAAAGTGTCTGTTTTTACATTAAAACTCTCATGACACTCAGCCGGAATCAAGAAGCATGAATAAGAATCACTTAAGTTAGAAAGTTTCTAAACAAGCTGCCCTTTTGAAACATTAACCCTTTAACAGTCCATCATGAAGATTCTATGTAGCGAGTCATCAAATGTGTTACTCTAATATTGGCCCCCTTGAATTGTCATTATTTAAAGATACACTTAATGAGTCACCTGCATTCAAGCAGGGATATCAACCATAACATACTGGGGGCGAAAGCACCAATCGGGAGGCTTATATATGATCACAGCAGGGGGGATAGGAAGGAGTCAGACTGTGTGACCCTGAGAATCTGCCCCTTCACCTTGAGACTAGGGCAAAATTCCTGAGAGTTCCTGCTTGAGAAAAGGAAACTTTTTAGCTGAAAGGATAAGGAAGGCCCTGCACCAGTGCAACAAATAGTATTTGGGTTTCATGTGTTGCCTGGACCCCCGAGCCACAAGGACTGAGAATTTAATTTTGTAAAAGCCCCACTTCAAGCACAGACACAGAAAGAGTTAAAAGGGATACATTTAAGGGTTAATCTGTGAAACGGTGAGTAGAATACAAATTTGCATTTGTTAAAGAAACTGACAGTTTGATACGTCACATGATACGTCACATGATAGGATAGATAGATATAATAGATAGATATAACAGATAGATACTCACCTTGGCCAGCGAGGAGACAGAATGCACTTTTTGTTTGTTTTGCACAATGGTGTCAGTGAGGTCGGCCACAGACAGCCCCACGGACCACGACCTCTGACCTTTCCCTTTCAGCACCTCCATCGCCCTGGGCACACAAACAGAACGGTGTATCGGACCAACGCGCTAACTAAAGTAATAAACATATCAACGTACAGTAAATCTCTGCCTCCCAGGCTGCTATACCTACGATGTCATCCTATGACATCACCTGATATCATGAACCCAGCATATGATGCCATGCTCCGAAACGGTCGGTCATGACCTTTCACCCCCGTCCCATTAACCTGTTTGTAAGCTGCTCCTGGAAGACCCTGGGGTACAGTTTTGAAGACGGCTGGTGAGGATCTGAGGAGTCTGCATCGCTCCAGACAGCCACTGGAAGAATAAACCAAACTTGGCATCAAGACCCCCAACATACTATAATAAAATAACATAATAAAATAATAACATAATATAATATAATAAAAAATAACATAATTAAATAATAACATAATATAATATAATAAAATAACATAATATAATATAATAAAATAATAACATAATATAATAAAATAACATAATAAAATAATAACATAATATAATATAATAAAAAATAAAATAATAATATAATATAATAAAATAACATAATATAATATAATAAAACAACATAATATAATAAAATAATATAAAATAATAACATAATATAATAAAATAATATAATTAAACTCAGTTCTCCTCTCTCCGGAAATAATGTTTTTTACTTCTGGATTTTTCGTTTCTTTCCTTATTTTATAATGCACTAAATAAAACAAGCAGGATTTTTTTTAGGTTCTTTCTTTCGTTCTGCATTGTAGGAAATAATAGAATTCCTGGACCGGCATCCCTCGGCCAAACCCCGGGGCGGCTCGGACTCCGGCTCACCTTTCCCGTCTCCTTGTTCTCCGATTATCCATCCTTCATGCTCGCTGTTCTCCTGAGCGGCCGTCATCCCTCTGATAATATGCCGAAATCTCGCGGAGTCCAAGTTGCAGCCGATGCCGACGACCTGTCTGTGGTTGAAGCCGCTTAACTTCCAAACGGCGAACGTCATTATTTCCACTAAAAAAAAAAAAAAAAAAAAAAAAAGGGAGGAGGAGCATCTCTATTAGTAAAATATATTCAGTATTACGAGAAGCCGCAAAATCCAAAACCCGGAGGCAATTACCTGGCTGAGAGGCAACAAGCAAAACGCTATTGGGGCAATGATAGGCCACAGCTGGGATGACCCCTCGTAGGAGGTCCACGTTACTCTGTAGGACCCCCAGGTAAGACTGCTCGTTGCTCCAGGCATTAACGGTCACGACGACCACGTTAGATCCGGCCGCCGACGACAAGTCTTCCGGAAAACAAAGGCAGCTGTATTAATCATTCTTATACCATTCCGGAATGTTACATAACGATTATACCGAAATAAATATTCGGACGAGTTTCTTTGTTTCGTTTTCGGATAACGAATTTCGGTTCCAGCCCTTTCGGTTCAGACAAAATTCGGAAAGCTTTTCCCATTCGGAAACAAAATTGGTTGTCACTCACCCCCCGCTCAGGCTCTCTCAAACTCTCATTCACTCTCTCAAACTCTCATTCACTCTCTCAATGTCTGTCTGCCTTCTGGAGAGGCTGTCCCGGGGTTGGGGTTGGGGCAGGGTGCGCACCATGGCTCTGCCCCTTTTTCAGAACTACGCCAAGAAGACAGAATCCGTCAGCAATATTCTGGCCTCTTGGCTCCGCCCTTTTTAGCAGAAGTGCTCCAGGAGGCCTGGTTAACGGAGCTGATGCTGCAGTGAAGCGAAGAAAGAAGACGGAAGAACAAGAAGAGGTAAAAGAAAAAGCGGGGCTGTGGGATAAAAACATGGAGACAGGGAAGCGGTCGGCGGAGGAGGGGGGGAGATATTGTGAAGGAGCATGGAGAGAGAGCGAGAGTGTGAGACCCAAGGAATGCCAACAAAATTCCGTTGGGGGGTTTTCGGACATCCGTACAAATTAACAAAATTGTCAAATTTTGTTAGAATCCGTATGAATCCGAATGCCGAAGTCTAATAAAGATAAGAATTTCACTTTAATTTAGAGCACCTGGTGGCTTTACAGCAGAGTCCTCTGTATCTACAGCACGGACCCCCCCATCCATCGCTTTACCTTTACTGACTTCTACATTGGGGATGGGGAAGATGTCCAAGTCCATCGCACCGCTGCCTTTCGCGCCTCCATCGCTGACGTCGAGGAGAACGAGTTTCGCTGCGGACCCCTGAGGATTAAAAACATAACGTAAAGGTCGTCTGATCAGCATACCTGGGAACATTCAGGACACAGCACCTGGAGGCCGCCCTTTTAGGGATGTGGGTGGGCGGGTCTACTGATGACAGTGGGCGGGTCTACCAATGCCACGTACGAGGCTAGCCCCACACGCTGAAAGTTTGAAAGTGGTCGGAGGGGAAGTGGGCGGAGAGTGGGGTGTGCCAATCCTGATCTCCGCCCACAGCATTTGCCGAGCCAGCGCAGGAGCTGACTGGCGGCAAGTATATTACCTACAGGGAGATGTGTTCAGCCAATCACATCTCCTGCACTGCAAATAGCTGGGGGAGGGGGGGTGGGGGGAAACAAACGCGGGGTAATTCCCTAGGCATTTACAAAACTGTCAACATGAAAATGTCGTTTTACCTTTGCAGATATTGCCAGCAAGCAAGAAAGAGCCAGGTCTCCTGCCCCGATCACCGTGACTTTGCCTCTGTTGCTCGGGGTAATTTCTACCCTGGAGACCCCTAACCAAGTAAAAGAAACGCACCTACGTTAGGGGTCCGGAACATTCAACATCTTGATACGAAGGCGCTACATAAATCAATATAAAAACCACCCAGAATCCTGCGCGGCATTCAGTATCCCCGACCTGACAGCTCCCCGCGTTAGAGATCATTATGAATTTTAGAAAGGTGGGATCGGAAGCCCACCTGGGTGCTTACCGTCCGTCACCTGCGCGATGTAGGACAGCAGCTCCTTCTGCCTGGCGGCTTCCGCGGCCGTCACAGAGTACAAAGGGAGCTCTTCCTCGAACTTAATAATCATCTCTCGGATCAGACCCACGACGGTGGACTTCGGCTGAGGAGGGTTAGAAAGGGTTAATGTGCGCGTCATTAATATTTTATATATATATATTATATAATAAATATATGAATATTTATATGTATTTAAGAGAAATAAAATACACAGCAGTCTCTTTTTTAAAACACACAGAATTTAACGGCGGCCAAGAACCACGCAGCCCACCGAGTCTGCCCCCGATATAACATAATAAGGTAAAGTACGGTGACAGCCATCCTCCTGCTACTAAGATACCACTACCAGTACCCTCAGCCGCAGGTTTGTTGGGGGCACTGGGATCAGGGAGATGGTGGAAGGTGCTCACATGGCTCCAGTTCTGCAGGTAAGGCAGGTAAATCCTCCCCTGCGCGTCGATGTGTTTCCCGACCCGGACCGCCATGCTTTCGGTGGGTTTCAGGAAGCAGAGGGGGGGCGCGAACGGGTGGGAGTCGAGGAGCCACAGGAGGACAGGGATGTTATACAAGCAGCCTGATGGGGAGGAAAAATAGGCCAAAATTATATCTATATATTATAAATTATACTATATGACACCCTAGCCTCTAATATAAAATCGTAGCACAGTATTAAAAATATATTTTTTTTAACAAAATAATAAATAATAATAATAAAAAAATCACCATAGCAATCAATCTCCCTTCTGACCTTAATTGATGATTCCATTGGTTGCTATAGCGATAAAACAACTTTTAAAATTTAGCACCAGAATCAATTTTTTTTTTTTTTTTACACTTAACCCTTTTTGTTCTGTTGCTAGTTTTTAATCACCTTGAAACTTCATCGGAATCGTCCCCGAGAGGCTCAGCAGCTCCTTCTGGGATCCGTCTTTAAATGCTGAAGACAGGGGAAAAAAGGGTTAATTTGAGTAGGATCTGATCCATAATCTGGGTAACTAAGGGGCTCAATCCTCTCTAAAGGGGGCAATTCCGCAGGCAGGGGGTAACTGTACGTCATGCTGCATCAGGGAGATTGTATGTCCAAGTTCTGAAATGGCCGGAATCTACAGGATTTTTCTGGTAAATGTATAGATCAAAAGACCCCCTTAAAGGGAGCGTATACCGCCCCCCCCACCGTGCAGAAAAGGGGCAAATGCATATGGGGGGGGTCTGCTGAATACCCCTGGGGGGCACTGGGGGTCCCGGATACTCACTGTAGGTGTTCATGGAGAACAGGAAGTTGGGATAAATCCTAAAAATGTCCTTCAGCTCCTCCACGGTGAGATCCCGGAACCTGTACTGCAGGCGGAAGAGAGAGAGTTACATGGCGGCAATGCCCTCGCCCGCCAGACCTCACCCGCCAGTGTGCCCCCTGCCCTCGTCCTCCAGACCTCACCCGCCAGTGTACCCCCTGCCCTCGCCCGCCAGTGTGCCCCCTGCCAGACCTCACCCGCCAGTACACCCCCTGCCCTCGCCCGCCAGACCGCCCCCTGCCCTCGTCCTCCAGACCTCACCCGCCAGTGCGCCCCCTGCCCTCGCCCCCCCAGACCTCACCCGCCAGTGTGCCCCCTGCCCTCACCTGCCAGACCTCACCCGCCAGTGTGCCCCCTGCCCTCGCCCGCCAGACCTCACCCGCCAGTGTGCCCCCTGCCCTCACCTGCCAGACCTCACCCGCCAGTGCGCCCCCTGCTCTCACCCGCCAGACCTCACCCGCCAGTGCGCCCCCTGTCCTCGCCCCCCCAGACCGCCCCCTGCCCTCGTTCCCCAGACATCACCCGCCAGTCTGGCCCCTGCCCTCACCCACCAGTCTGCCCCAACCCTCGCCCGCCAGTATGCCCCATGCCCTCACCCGCCAGTGCACCCCATGCCCTCGCCTACCAGACCTCACCCACCAGTCTGCCCCAACCCTCGCCCGCCAGTATGCCCCATGCCCTCACCCGCCAGTGCACCCCATGCCCTCGCCTACCAGACCTCACTCACCAGTCTGCCCCAACCCTCGCCCGCCAGTATGCCCACCAGCCCTCAGTGTGACCCCTGCCCTCACCCACCAGTCCTCAGTGTGACCCCTGCCCTCACCCACCAGTCCTCGGTGTGCCCCCTGCCCTCACCCTTCCCAGCCGCTGTCTGGCCGTCTCTGCATTGAACTCCATGTCCGTTTCCCGGTCTCAGCTGCCGCTTCCGCATCTCACCGCCCACTCCTCCCCGTGTTATCCTGCAGCCACGCCCCCGGCTGCAATTAACTCCGTGAGTCAGTGAATGTTTGTGTTCTGAGTGTCACATGGTTGGTGGCCCGGATTTTTTGTATATCCCACACCCGGTGGCCCTTATGTTCTGGGTGACCCGGATTTTCTGAGACCTCATCTTGATGATCTATCCAGACCCACTCACACAAGCACAAATGATGAAGTATTTTCTGCTGCAACGGCAACAAATCCCAGCTCCTTGTAGGACACTCAGTACAGACCTGGGGGGGGGGATGGGGTATTGGGGGGCGGCACGCCTGAAAGTGACTTTTTTTTTTGTGGAAACATCACAAAACCTCGAATCCTTTCAAAGGAAACGTTTATTTTTTTCCCGTACATTTTATGAAACGGTCGGTATAAAGTCAGAGTTTTAGCACCAATAAACAGAACTGCGGGGGTCACTTACCCCCCCCAATCGCCCTCAAATATTAAAAAAAATCTCAAAAATATAAATCTGAATTTTTACAACAATATATCTAGAGAGAAAAAAAACAAACCACCCCCGTCTGCAATTTTTAGCACAAAAAAAGTACATATGAAATTTTGTTAAAAACCAAAAAAATACATTTAGTGTTTTTCTAATCCGGGCGTAAAGGAAACGGCGACTATTCTTCACGACGGAGAACAATTTGGGGGGAATTTAATCAGTTTTAAGACTGGGTGACATCGACACAATATCGCAATAACAAAAAAAAAAAGGAAAAATTCCCAAAAGCTGCATTTTTTTAATTTAATTTCATTTGTTCTTGGAATAGATTTTGTAACAAAATATTAGAATTCCTGTAATTCTAGATTACCAAATCCACTTAAATAAATTAAAAAAAATAATAATGTCAAATTACTGGCAAATAGTATTTAAATGTCATGTGACCCTAGAAAAGGGGCACCTGCACATGCAAAGCCTTTGTTGCCATAGCATCAGAAAAGGCTTCTTATTTTTATTTGAGTGTAAGCAGAGCTGAGGGTTAATTAATAAATGGCAAAGCAATCAAAAAAAAAAACTCTTTCAGAAGAGAGAGAGAAAAAACGCATTCACAAAGTTTCAAGGAGTAAAAAACTGAGATGAAAAAGTAAATATTTTGGAAATATGATTTTTTTTTTTGAGCGTAAAGAAAGCGAGATGGTTTCCATAGAGATTGCATTATCTCCGCTACGGCATATGGAAGCCACATAACCAGATTTATATCAAATAAAGGTCAATTACTAATTAAAATTATAATTTTTATTAAAGTTTGTTGGGGGGGCCGCCCAGGCGAGTCTT
Source organism: Spea bombifrons (assembly GCF_027358695.1). NCBI lineage: Eukaryota > Metazoa > Chordata > Amphibia > Anura > Pelobatidae > Spea > Spea bombifrons. The sequence goes on from NC_071096.1 coordinate 3,118,713, forward strand.
GGGGGGCCGGTTAATTCCAGTACACTAACGTGACCAGGCTTAAAATCGTAGATTTCTCTTAAACCGGCTTAAAGTCTGGGGCATTGCGGGCACTCACTAGTTAATTTTATTTAACTCTTTGTGAACAGTCTGTGTAGAGCTCTACACAAACAAGCAACAGAGCAAGCAGCTCCGGCAAGTTTACAACACAAATCAAGACACTGATCCTCCATTTACGACGCGTGTCTCCGGGGGTTACAGGGTTAAGAAATCTACGTGAGAAAATAAAATATAAAAAAAATACACAAAAAACCCCAAACCAGCCCGTTCTCCGCAAGATATATTAAGTGCACTTTAAGGAGCACGTACAATAATATTTAATAAAATAACATCTCATATATTGCAAAACGCGCGCACTTTCCACCCGTTCGGAGTTAAAGCTGTAATGAAGTCTTTACGTTAATCGCTGGACCGTCCAAAACCAATAATAAAAAAAAAAAATATTTTTAAAGTTTCATTTCTGACAATATATTTAGAACACATGTTGCTATTAAACTCTTGTGCTTAGAACATTATTTCCAGTCCTGGATCTCTTTCCCCCCGTGTTTGAGCCGCTGGGGGTTGATAACGAATATTGAAAAAGCTCAACTGAAAGTCCAATTGATTGGCAAATTCCATCAAGGGGGTCTTCGCCGAAAAGGTATTTATTAATAGGGCAGAGAGTCGCCAGCCCCCCCCTTCATTACATTAAATTTATTGGGGAGGGCCTGTTCTAGATTTGGTTCTAGCACAAAAAATATGAAAATAAGGTTTTATTTTTTTTTCCATTTTATGGCAAATTCTGGCCTATCAATATTGACAATTTCATGTAACTAAAAATATCCTGAAATTCATTTTTGACTTTTTCTCTCTTAAAAACGTTTTGCAAAGAAAAACGCCCGCGTATTTTTTTTTTTTGCATTTTTCTCCAGTTTTTTTAATTTCATTTGTTGGGGGGTTTTTTTGTACGAAAAGGTTGAATTCCTGTTCCGGTTTCCGTGCCGACGCGGCAGCGACAGCTCGGCGAATAAAGAGTCTATGATGCGTTGGGCCGCTGCTACCGCGTCTTCATGCGCTTCGCCTTCTCCCGCTTGGCTTTCATTTTCAGTTCTTCCTCTTCGCGTCTTAATTCCTCCAAGTCTTCTTGGATGCCTAATCTCAAACTGGCCAAAATAAATTAAAAAAAAAAAAAAAAAAAAAATGGTTATTTATATGCCTCGATAGAATGCTTATAGATTCTAGGGGGTCCGTAGACCATATCTCTATCGGGGGTATAATCTTTGCCATTGAGTACTGCCAGTCTTTAAGACCCGGCCGCCCCGCCCCTCTAAGACCCGGCCGCCCTGCCCCTCTAAGACCCGGCCGCCCTGCCCCTCTAAGACCCGGCCGCCCCGCCCCTTTAAAAAGCTGTCCTAGCGAAACATCCGAGTTAATACACCAACGGTGTATGGATCACATCCTCTCTGGGGTAGACATGGCAAATAACCCTTTCCCTCCCAATAGCTCTGCACGGAACGAATACGCAAAATAAGAGGAGCGAGGGCTCCGTACCTCCTGGCTTCCTCTTTCTGCAGCTCCCTGAAGTTGGTTTCCATGTAGCGGAGGGCATAATCGCTTTCATCTTTGTACCTATGGAACAAAACACGGCCAAGGTTTAATACGCAAGCAACGACGGGGGGTGAGGGGCAACGCACACAGACTTCAGAGGGTTAATTCATCTTATCGACCGGCTTCACGAGCAGGATACGAGGATATGGACCGTATGGAGCTCTAATTATCACACGGAGTCTCGACTCGTATACTCACTTATTTTTGTCATAACCAAATATTTCCCGGATGTGTTTGGATATTTCCTCCTGGCACTCCCCGCCATCATCAATAAAATCCTCCATCTCCGAGTCCTCCTCTTCATCATCAATTCTTCTCTTGTAAGAGATATCTATTGGCGGCCTGGGGGGACCTGCAGGAAATGAAATATGAGACAAAACCCCCCAAGAAGACACCGATCAGACCTCGATTAAAAGAAAAACCAGAAGCCGAGATGTTAAAACGGCCCTGGAATGATGTTATGCGCATCGATGGGAGTAATCTGACGAGAATTGTCTCTTTTCTGCTTGAAATCTGGTGTTTTTAGAATCACAGCGATTTGCAGGAGAACAAAAACAACTATAATTACAGAACCCTTTGAAGGCAAACGCGCGGCCCACCCGACTTACAGTTATTGCTTCACTTTAGATGTTAACGTACCTGGCGGGCGCATCATCACCGGTCTGGGTCCTGGAGCCTGTGCCGGTCTCATTCCATTTATTTGTCCGTTATTTGATTTAGGAATAAAGTTTTTGGATGAAATGGTTTCAGCAATAACCGTACATTTGGGTTTTGATGGAAAGCCGTGAACCCCCGTTGCTCCATTAATTGGCCTTCCAGGGCCCAAGCCGCTGCCCGGGCGCACAGAGGACGAGCCGGGCGCTTGGCGAGAAAGGGCACTTTTGGGAGTGCTGCCCGGCAGCGGAGCGCCCCCATTTGGTTTACTGGAGCCGGATACGCGTGAGGAACCTGAGCTGATGTTCGAATGCCCAACGGCACTTGGGCGAGATGATGCTGAACTGGAGCTGCCAGAAGGTCGAAGGGATCCAGAAGAATTACCAGAAGGTCGAATGGAAGAACCACCAGTGGGTCGCGTGGAGCTGGAACTCCCAGAAGAGGGCCGAGCCGAACTAGACACAGAACTCCCAGAAGAGGGCCGGGCCGAAGCAGACACAGAACTCCCAGAAGAGGGCCGGGCTGAACTAGACACAGAACTCCCAGAAGAGGGCCGGGCCGAACGAGACACAGAACTCCCAGAAGAGGGCCGGGCCGAAGCAGACACAGAGCCCCCTGATGGTCGGGCGGACCCAGAACTGGAAGGCCGTCCAGAACTGGTACCCGAGCTACCGGACGGCCGCGCAGGGTTCATGGCACTGCTGGGCCGGCCACTCCCTTGGCTCTTTCCATTCACGCTGCCCATGCTTTCTGGTCGAGAAGATGAGTGTTTAACACCATGTTCCCTGACCGAAGGAGACTTATGACTTCCGTTGGCAGGAGCCTTAGAGGCTTTGGAGTGGGAAGAAGACATGCTTCTCTCGGTTCGGTTTCCACCATCGCTGGAAGACCTCTTTATTGAGCCGTTGTGGCCATTTTTTACCTTCTCAGAAGATCCCGATTTGGAGAACGTGCTGGATTTTTTGTCTTGGGACTTGGACTTCCCGTCCCCTGAATGGCTTCCTTTCGTAGAGGAATGTTTGTCTCCGGAGCTTTTACTGACCTTAACAATCTGACCGTTTCTCTTAACGTCTTTCTCCAAAGTCCGTTTTTCACCCTTGTGAGTTTTCCTCTCCAAGAACTCCAACTCCCGCAGCTCCTCGGCAGTCCTGGGTCTTTCGTCGGATTTTTTAACGGGCTTCACGATTTCCACGGGCTCAAACTGTTTCTTCTGCGCAAGTTGTAGCAACTCAGCAAAGTTCATAGCTGGGGGTGCAGCTTTTCTTACGCTGGAGGTCTTGGCCATTTTCTTGGGTGGTGGTTCCGGCTCTTCTTCCTCCTCGGACTCTGTCTGAGAATACTCATAGCGCTCCTCTTCGGTCATGTACTCCTCGTCGGACCCGCCGTTCGCGTTCGAATCTCCTTGAGGACTGGAATGTCTTTTTTTCGGTCTGTCTTCAATAATGGGAATGCCATTATAGCCCCTAAAATTGTCCTTTGTCCGTGAAGCCATTGCTCTGGCTTTCTTATCATGTTTCAGTTCCTTCCGTTTGGCCAGCAGTTCCTCTTTCTTTTTCTTCTCTTCAAGTTCTAGAACGTCCGAAATACATAAATAAAAATTACTTTGCTGTAAATTAAAACGTGTAACCACGATAAAGAGCGAGACTATTAACAAAAAACGAACGTGCGGAGACAAAACGAGGATACCTTGCAGCCGCTTCTCCTCCTCTTTTTTCTTGAGGAAAGCCTGAACGGCTTTGGACTGGACACCTTTCACCTTTGGGACCTTCTTCGGGGGTCCAACTGCCAAGCTGTACCTTTTCTGAAGAAAGGGAGAAAATCGTTAACATCATCAAAATCATTTTGTCAAATTTAAGCCACGATATCAACAGTTTCTAATTACAGCCTGAAAATAATTATATATATATTACATTACTAATTGGTTAATGTAGATTTTTGGTAGCAAACCAATAAATAATACACTTAATGTATGCAGAGTAAAAGAATTACAGTGTGCAGGCGGAGGAATGAAACACACTGCATGCTGCCGACGGCCGAGTAAGAAGCTGCCGGGGGATCGTCCGCACCGGGCTTCTCCAGTAAACGCAGAGATGCCGCAGCGCTTGGGTTTTATTTCAGGAAGGATAATCGTATCAGAGGAGAGTCTTACAGGGTTACACTGAAGTCGTTATTCCCAGGATAAGGTATTAAAAGTTACATCAGCCATACGCTTTCTATAAAGGGAGGCTCCATGCCCACTGGGACAGAGCATGATGAAACGGCAGAGACCACCGAGGAGATCCACCGGTAACAGCAGAGCACAACCAAGACCCATAAATGATACAATGTGTTCTACGCAGCCTGCCACAACCTCAAAGTATCCGGCGAGGACGCGGGTCCAGGTAAATGGGAAGGCATGTCAAAAAGACGGGGGTGGGGAGGAAACCCCCCAAAAAAGCAGAGCAAGTGAAACTATCAAACAAGCATCTGCCGCCTGCAGTCATTTTACATCACGAAACAACGAAAACGACTTTCTACAAAAGCGCGCATTTCAACCCGGCCTCGAGCGCAGAGGCTGCAGCTTCCCAGCGGAACGCGTCGTCCTCCAACGCGATGCAAAGCTACGAGATCAGGACGGACGACGAACCCGCCGGAAGAAAAGTCTGCGGGGGAAACGCATCATAAAGACAGACGCTTATAAGAAGCTGTAAGAAGGCAAAGTCCAAATATTAGGATTCGCAAACGAAGAAGAGCGCTCCCATCATGCCCAGCCGCTCCCGGCACTGGATAATGTCAACCAACTGGGAAAACAATCTCTTTGCAGCATCCCGGACCAGCGACGCGGATACCCAGAACACAAGGCACACAACGGATAGCGAGCTGAGAAACCCGATGCGCTTCGCCGCAAATATTCCGTTACAAACCGATTGTAATAATATGTGATTATGTGGGTTATATACCCGTTATCCTATTTTCTCTTATTTATCTTACTGTGCATTTGGTTGGATGGATATATATATATATATATTTTTTTTTTTTATTCAGACTGGCCCAGAAAAGTTTGGACAGTTTCCATGAGATATAATTCGGAACACAGTAATCCGGGAATAAAGGGGTCTGGATTCTGGAAATTAAAAAAAAAAAAGTTTGGAAATCCCTGGCCCAAAAATAACAATAAAAAAGAATTCTTAAATGACGCTTAAGGGGTAACTAAATTATTCCAACCGAATTTTGATTAAAAGAATACCTGCAGTTACCGGCGAGGGGGGGGTCTGTGTAGCAGTTAATTTTTTATGTTTGCACATTTTATAAAGGTTACAGAATTTAGAATGATTTGTAAATCTTTCCACACAAATAAAAACAAAACTGTCAAAACATCAAATACTCTCCGACGAGGCAGCTTTTTATGGCGTTATAGCTGCCGAAAGGGTGGGCCGCTGCGGTTGCGAATGAAGCCGGCAGGCAAAGGGTTAAAAAGGTGTTAATTACTAATAAGCGACCCATTGGTAGTTTTACCGCAGATATTTAGGCTTCAAACACCCAATCTCAAAAGACAATGCAATTTTTTTATATGAAACGGTTACGACTGCCATGTAAATCCTCCCGACGCTGGTTAAAGCTCAGAATAAATGTTTGTTTTTTTTGTCATCATGGAAGGACCGGTCCGGCCGGTGATGATCTGGATCTCTGGATTTTACCCCGAACGGGTTGCTAAGAGCCGGAGCGGCTAACAGATGATGTTGGAGTGTCAGCAGCTGACGATGCACTCCCATCCCCCCCCCATCGTACGGCCATTCACTGCCTGCTCTCTGAGCCGCTCTCACTCCAAGCATGGAACTTAATTTAGATCCTAGTAAATACGCTCTTAACCCCGCGCACTCCATGCCTTTCGCCGGTCTGATAACAGATTGCAGTCGCCAAGGCTTTGCTATCAGCTTTTACCTCCTGATATGAGCAGCTGCTAATACTTACCCCTGCCCCAGAGGGAAACATGAGAAGTACCCCCCAAAACCCTTTGCAGCCCCCTCCTTGATGGAAAGTTGGCTAATTTTAACCTTTTTGGTGCCAGTTACATTTTAGGTATTAGGCATGCGTACCCCTTAAGTCATTACCTCCTATACCTCCATTACCTGGACCTGCTTAATCCATCTCCCACCAGCACAAGCCCCTTGTGCGCAGCTGGGGCAGGACATATCGAATGACTAAGTCTCCCGAGTACATACCCCTACACCCCACCTGTTACCCCTACCTCTCCCTCATACCACTTTCTGATCAGCTGTTACCCCTACACCCCACCTGTTACCCCCACCTCTCCCTCATACCACTTTCTGATCAGCTGTTACCCCTACACCCCACCTGTTACCCCTACCTCTCCCTCATACCACTTTATGATCAGCTGTTACCCCTGTGCTCATAGTATATACCCCCACCCAGATAACTGTTACCCCATACACCGAGCACATACCCCTACACCTTGAGAACATCTCCGTGCCTGATAAGACACAGCCTGTATATCGCCCCTGTTGCCCCAGCTGTCGGCTACCGAACACATATACCTTGTACCCCAGTTAGCGTCCTAATACCTGTGGCTACCCTCCCCCCATGCTGCCATAACCCTGTACACCCATTAGACCTGCCCCTGCTACCCCGGCTGGGGGCAGGCACAGCTCCTCAGACCCAGTGGCCCCTCTCCCTCCACGTTGGGAACCCAGGCCCTCCTCTCCCAGCTGGACACCACACTCACCACGCCGCCCTCCGCCTGCTTGCTGGCCGCCACCTTCAGCACGCTGTCGAAATCCATTTCGGATCCCCGGAGCAGCAATGGCCGCAGCTTTCAGCTGAGCGAGCCCTCCGGGGAGCTGTATGACGCACTTGGCTGCCAGAAACTACTAGATCGCAGAGACCCAAGCGCATCATCACTACATGGCACGTCACTTCCGCCCACACTGAGGCACATCCGCCCGGGGCTTTCCAGCTGGCGATATCACGTGACTACCGCTGGAAGGTTACCCGGGATACAGTACGGCTCCAGGGCGGCCATTCTCAGACTGTTATATAACTGGTGTCATCACAGGCCTTTGCCTGGAGTAATAACCCATATTCGACACAATCCCCTGCCTGCCAGCTTGGCAGCAGCGCTTCAGCCAATCAAAAGGTAAGTTGCACTCGGCTAGCCAATCAAAATCTAAAGAAGGGACAGTTCGTTACTAGGAGAAATATCTCTATATCTTAAAGGGATACTCAACCATTTCCTCAACCAATGAATGGAATCTTGTATATAACAGATTTCTTACACTTTCCTAGCTTTTACATTAAATAAATCCCTTATTTAAATATTTAATCACCGCAATTTAGGAAATTCATAGAGTCGCTTTAAATTATCGCCACGCGATCTATTCACGTTCTATGAAAATATCCTTTACGATGCCGGTTAAATATCTAGACGATGATCTCGTTTCCCGATTAATGTGCTCATTTCTCTGGCATTCATGGGGTTAATTAAAATACTTTGGTAGTTTTACGAGTCTGTAATTTGGTGAGTAATCCAGGCGAGGCGCGAAGCTGCCATTAATTCCGCGTCTTCCTTTGGATTCGTATGTTTTAGCCTCGCTAGTGTGTATTATAATCCAGCCTTCCTATAAACCGACCAATACCCCCTCATGTCCTTCCTCGTACCCCCTCATGTCCTTCCTCGTACCCCTTCATGTCCTTCCTCGTACCCCCTCATGTCCTTCCTCATACCCCCATGTCCCTTTCCTCTCCCCAGTACCCTGCTTACCCTCTCTGATGCCCTGAATATTTGCTGGGTATGAGGGTATCGCATGGTTCCACAGCCCTAAAAGCCCCAATAATGTGTATAGAAACAGCAGGAAACAGCTTTATAAACTAAATGGGATAAATAAAAGTCATTATTCTTCTTATAAATGCCTCACTCAGTTACACAAATAGCCCCGCCCTCAGCCACACCTCTAACCACACCCCTAAAACAAAAGTGCCCATTCTGAGTTCTCATAAACACGAATACTGAACGTGGAACGCAGATGCCTCGCGCAGAAAGCAACTTCCGTGCTCAGTGGCGGATTTCTCCCGGCCTAAGCCGGTCTCCTCCTCTGTGCCATGACTTCTTCTGAGCCCCAGGATATGACATCATATCATAAATGCACGTAGCGCCTTTTAACGCATCATATGAAGGCTGTACCTGCTCATCACATCCCTCCATAGTGTTACTGCATACCTCCCAACTTCGAACCTCGGCGAATCGGGATACAGGGGGGCGGAGCCTGGGAAGTAGAGTGGCAGCACATGCACTGTATACACTCTCCGAATCCCGCTCTCCCGCGGAGCTCTACCTGTGCCGCGGATATAGAGGCAAAATCAGGACTGTCCTGCACCAAGCGAGACAGTGGGGAGGCTTGTTAGTGGGCCAGGGGAAATCAGTGACCTTTTAAGCGACCCATTGAGACGTCACTGGCTGTGTTGTGCGTTAACCCTTTAAAGGGCTCGCAATCCGCATGCAAATCAACCGAAACTCTTTCTTTTGATACTTTCGACTCTGCAGCTGCCGCCCGGCACGTTTTCAGTCTTACGCCCTTTGGGACTATTTTTTTTTTAGTTTAACCCAAGCTTTGCGCTATGAGGCTCCTGCCTCGGATGTGAACATTTTGCATATCGTGTAAAAAGTAGTGAAGAGGACGCAAAACTGAAAGATTTTGGAAAATATGTTCTGCTGTTTTAGATTTTTGGGGGGTATTGTGAATTTTTGCCTATTTTCTGTCTATTGTTTAATCTCTGACATTTTTTTTTTTTGCTATATGAATTTGATCCATTATAACGCCAGATTCTATTACATGTATCATAACAGGAATGATTCTTCCCCCCGGACCCTGCAGCGAGCATCTGTTATATGTTCCCTGATTTTAAGCGGTTGTAGTCACCCTACTTTTTAAAAAAAAAAAAAGCCCAATAAAGCCATTTTATTAAAGCAAATTTTACTTTTCAGTATTTTTTCATTAATTCTGATACTTCCTACAATGTAGCAGATATCATGTAGTGCAGAGATGATGTCATTGGCTGCACACCTCCTGGGGGGCGGCCATACGGTTGCCATTGCAGCACAAGGCTGGATTCTACTGCTGGTGATAAATTCATCGCAACTGATTGACTCACACCTTTTTTTTTACATGAATTGGGGTAGAAATAAAAAAACAAAACAGCGACATATGTTATGTCACGGAATAGAATCAAGACTGTGAAGCAGCAATATATACTAATATTAAGTACTCGTTAATAATGGTCTTCCACTGAAATGCTTAATAGAAATGGAAAGTGACCTTAAATATTATTTATTTTCAAATTAATCTTTAAATTAAATTTTAAAAAATGCAATATTCTTTTACTTGTCCTGTTTTGTTCATTGGCCACCAGGGGGCGCTCAATAGCGGATAATACGGTAATACTTTTCTAACCTGAAATAAAATGTAATTTAATTAAAAAAAGGAGGTAAAATGCTTTTAATTCATTTATTTTAATGAATTTAAATTTTATTTGTAACTGTTGCGCTCTTCATAGAAAAGATCTCACTTACAGTGCTATATAATATCCCATGGTACAGCACCGCTGAATATGGTGGCGCTATATAAATAAATATTATTTTTTTTGTTATTACCTTTTAGATATATAGCGCCAACAGTTTACGCTGCGCTTCTTACAGATCATATATTCAAGAGGTCTGACGAAACTAGAGCTAGGACAAGCTGATTTGTTAGGCAGAGAGGGCTCGGCTCGCAAGCTTACAATCTAGAGATATGATAAGCATGAAACTAATATCTACGCATTTAATCAGGGCCGGCCGAAGACTTAACGCCGCCTGGGGCGAAGTTTAAAACGCCGACGCCGGGGGGGGGCGGCGTTTTAAACTTCGCCGACGCCATTATCTACCCCCGCCCCCCCCGGTACTTACCTTTAAACAGTCCTGCGGCGAGTCTCCATGCTCTGCCACGGTGCCGGCTTGTAATGCTGAGCGCCGGAAATTGACGTCACTTCGGCGCTCTGCATTACAAGCCGAGACCGAACAGGGAGACGCGCCGCAGAGGAGAGAGAGAGGGGCGCCGAGCGGGTAAGCGAAAACCACTCGGTGCCCCTCTCTCTCTCCTCCGCTTCAAAAAAAAAAGCGCTTGGGGCGGCAAAGTGCCGCCCCTTCTAAAGTGCCGCCTGGGGCAATTGCCCCAGTCTGCCCCATTATTGGGCCGGCCCTGCATTTAATCAATAGCATATCAGTAGTGTAGGTGGAGTATGAATAATGAGGACTACAGCAGAAGCAGTGTTATCACCATAGCAACAGATAGAATGTTAGAACCATTCTTGTGGTTGTTTTGGTGATAGGACCAACGTTGTACAAAAAACACTTTTTTTTATAGCGCCCTTCCCCCATTCGGATCATTCTCGGAGTCCCCGTACTTCACTGGTCTCGGATGACCCCGCCAGGGTTTTTTTTAACACTGACACAGCGCATTCCTTGCAAACATCATCTGTCAGCGGATGATTACGTTCAAATGCGAAATCATCCCCTAAAACGGCGGTGGAGCTGCGCGTGACGACCGCGATTTCGCAAAGAAAGGGAAGAAGAGATATTTCACCGGTTAGACACACAGTTCCGAAAATAGAAGCGCGTGCGATCAGGTGGATTCCTCGTCTGAGGCTTTCGGGGTTAAAATATTAATAAAGGGTCATGTTGGGTAAGAAATGTATTTTAATAAAGAAAGTAGTAATAAATTATCTATAGATCAGATTTATTGGCCGTCCCGATACATTATAACGCAGGATTCCATCGCTCGCATCATCAAATATTAACAGGAATGATTTTTGCGCCCTGGACATTTATTTGTTATAACAGATGCTCCCTGCAGGGCCAGGATGATTGTAAGTTTGCAGATTTGAAGCGGTTGTGGTCACCCTAACAGCGTACCTACCTTTAAAAAAAGAAATAAAAGCCCCAGAATGCATTTTTATTAAAGCAAATTTTACTTTTCAGTATTTTTTTCATGATTTCCGACTTCCTACAATGTAGCAGATATCCTGTAGTGCAGAGATGATGTCATTGGCTACACACCTTCCGAGGTGCGTCCATACGGTTGCCATTGCAGCACCTTTGAGGCTGGATTCCATAAATAAATGGGGATCAGACATTGTGCCACAAGAAGCAAAGCTCCATACGACCGTCATTTGGCTATACGCATGCTACGCTTTGACTATACATGCGGTTTAGGGGTCAGGGAGGACGTTATGCCTTTTATTACCCTGTATTAGAATACAGGGTAATACAGTAAGGGTATTAAACATGCATGGGATAGACATACGGCTCCTGAATCTAAGACGAGACCAACGACTGATTAAGGTTTGCGTCTTTACAGCAGGAGAAATGGCCGACTGGATGGGGGCCGAATAGGGGCCGATCTGACGACAAGGAAAGATACCGATATCCTTCATCCACCACCCTTTCCAGGTAGGTTGTCACCCCCAGCAGGACCCTACTGGATATCGTCATCGGATTATTTCAGCCTTTATGATGTCATGCCTGCTGTCCGACCTCATTAATGAGCCCTCTGTCTCCGAGCGGGTGGTGACTCCGAGCTACCGGACTGTCTTTACGAGAAAACCCATTGTTCACTTTTGAGTCATCGCTGATGTATTCTCCCGGCCCTGGAGGGTTACAGTACGCACGGAAACGAAGGCCTCCTGCAAATGAATAGACGAGGTATTCAAGCAAATATGTCATATTAGTCCCCGTGGAGAGGATAATTTAATCGACATGCAGATATCTCGTGGAGTCTCAAATCCCGCAGCGCTCTTTTCCATAGCAGGCGTCGCGCATGCTGCATATACCTGGTTCCAACCACTTAGTGAGTTCCACTGCGGAGACGGGGCAGACTGCGGCACGCTGTGGCTCCATCGCATCACCGCAGAACGCACCTACCCTATGACATCATATCCCTGAATAGGATTTATGAACAGAAGGAAAATGTTTATTTACCAAAACAACAGTATTTAATGAAAAATATTTACAATAAAAATAAAAATGTATTTAGAGTCGCGCCAGCTTTAAATTATCCTTCCGTAAAGGAATTTCCATTGTAATGCTACATTTTTAACAGATTTATAGGGATATTATGGAATTTTCCTTAATCTTATATACATAATCTATTACCGTATAGTGTAATTATAAAGTGGCAAAATATTAGATATGAATATATATTCCTCTATTTAATATATATATGTATAATGTATAATTAATATATTAATAAAGTTCTATATATTTATTAATTCATAAATAAAATATATTATAGTGTACATATAAAGTGGTAAAATATTAAATATGAATATATATAATATAAATAATATATTAATATTTTTCTGTAAATGTATTTATTTCATACATATAATAATCTATTTATAAATGAAATAAACATAGAAAATACAATATTTAATGATAAGCTTGAATATATTGTCCTTTTCTGTACAATGCAACTGATATTAACATATTGTAAAGATACATGACGGATTGGCCTTGGGGTGGCATGCTGTGTTTTGGGGTATTATGTTATCACTAGAGCACCTTTTGGTCTCTAGAGCAGGGTCAGCTGATGGGTACCTCCAGATCTTGTAGAATTCAGGTTTCCATGGTTACCACAAACACTTTTTTTTTTTATATAGAATATTGGCTAAGAACTTGTAGTTCCAGAAATCACGGAATGATTCAATCCGTAATGTATTTCTGTAAAAAGTAACGTCACCTTGGCTTATGATCTCACACGATGGCTAATGATTCATAATCCGATACATAAAAAACATAAATCGTCATTATTTTGGGTGGTGCTCTTTCTTGACAAAAACAGAATATTTGGGTCATCAAAACAATTCACTATTATTGTTGTTCAAGGAGCAGCGGTGATACAAACCCAATCAGACCCCCCCCCCAAGAATTAGACATTATTGTATGTCCTCTTGGAAGTTCTTTGTCCAAAAGAAGTAAAACTGTAGCGGGATCCGTGCATGAAAGACAAATTCGAGGATTAGGTTTCTCGGGCGCAGCGCAGGCTCTCGGCGAAGCACATAATGATCTCCTGTTCTGCGCTGCAGCCGATAGCGTTCCCAAGAGCTGGACAGAATCGCTTAGATATACCGAAGGATAGATTTATCCAATTCCAGAGATCCGGAAAATTCAGCAGAGTTTTAGAAGCCTCGGCGAGGCGGACAAAATTGCCAGTCGAGTACAAAAAGATCAATTGTTCATTTGTAAAATTTGGAATTTAATAAAATACAAAAATACATTAAAAAAAAATAAAAAAATATAATAAAATGAATAACAATAATAAATAAATATATAATAACTAATAATATATAATAAATATATAAATATATATATAATGCAGAGTGTTTCTATCAGTCTGAAGAACAGGAGACCAAGAATGGGGTTCAGCAACACTCAGGGCTCATTATAGGGGTGCGACAATACAGGTAGCACCCCGAATCCCGGCAAACCTTGGAACTTTAAGGTTCGGATATAACCCTTTAACAGCCCAAGTTTTTTGTTTTAGGGGCAACCAAATAGTTGTAACGGTCCTTATGGAAACCATGACTTGCCAGGAGTTAAAGCCATTGTGAATGAAGTCACCTGTTTTCAAGCAGGGATTTCAGTTGTGATATAGCAGTAAGAAAAGGATATCATTAAATCAGATGAGAATAGGAAGAAGTCCCCTCAAAACCGTGTGACCCTGAGAATCTGCCAATTCACCCTGGCACCCAGAGAGAGCAAGCAGTGCCCTGTGTTACACGGGGTGCAGACCTCCAGAAAGCTGATACAAGACCCACCACCTAGAAATAAAACCTCACGGTTTACAGATAAGAGATGTTTCATTCATGTTTAGAGTGACCTGATTTTATCTTAATAGGCAAATGTAGAGTCAGATATATATTTTTTTGAATTTGGGTTTTTAAGTGGTTTTATAGATCATTTGCTGTATTCTGGAACCTTTGCAACCCATTCCCTTCTGGATCAGCTTGCTATCAGTTCCTGGCTCCTTCCCAGCAGCGGGAGAGTTAAAGTCGATATCTCTTGCCAGGAATAGCTCCATATTGATTACCATCAGCAACCTTGGCGTTTTTCTTCCACTGTCTGCCCTTGGGACCTAAAAACACAGAATATGATGGGCAAATCAGGGCCCATTAACCCGCCTGGTCTGCTCATTCTCCTGTCCACCAAGAAGCGTATTATTATGTCTTCTTCCAGGAGAAATATCTCATAATTGGGTGTTCTTCAGACCGTGACATTGTTTTTTCTCCTGGAAGGATTGTTCCAGGATTGTTTGGTGGACATTGTAGTGACAATAGGACCTTCGTCAATGTCTGTCGTGCCACAAAGAACGTGGCCAGGTCTTTATGCGGACACAGCCTGACACCAAACCACGGAATATGGGCTGTGACGCGACGTGATGCCACCTTGGCCAGGCAGTGGTCATTGCTAATGGATTTATAATGTGGGCCGGTCAACCACCATCTTTCCTGATAAACAGAACTATAAAATGACTATAAAATGTCGATTTCTGGGGTCATTTTAGAAGATCCATCACCTTTACAGAGGAGGTATCCATCTTGACCTGACTTTAGTAAATATCTCTCTCCATTCATTTATTGAGCGGGCCAGATGGAATCTGATGTGTTGTGGCCACCTCGAAAAGGAGGAGCGAGAATTGAATTGACCAAACCTGGTTAGATTGTGAGGTTCTCGACCGTGAAAACCCAAACTCTCTCCAGCTAAGACGACTGCCTAGGCTGCCCATGGCTGACGCTGCTTTGTGAAGCTGGTAGAGATCTTCCTCAGAAAGAGTTAAATGTTCCCGACAGCAGCAGAAGAATATGTTAGTGGTTGGATTCCTCTTATGACCCCTTTAGGGTAAAACTATATTGGAACCCAACATCGATAGGCAGTTAATTATCTTATTAATCAATGGGCTAATTAGGAGAGAGCGTGGTTCCTCTACAAGCCCATCACAAACACGGTCTTCATGACCTCGCCTGTTATTGATAGAATATGATGCATGGTACCTATAGAATGGGCACGGGGTGGTAATTTTGTAAGTAGTGGGGTAAGTGATGTCAGAATGATGGCATTTATTAATTCATCGTATGTTCTGCCCTCTCCTGGGACTGGTCTGACCCTGGAGGCCATGTTGGACGTTGGCCAATGTCTACATTGGCTTTTAGATAACGGGGTACTGGTATTTATGGGAACCTCTTCCATTAACAAAGGGGTAAAGGCTAGATTAGACCTCGATGTTTGTTTCTCCAGTGTCTCCTTCTACTTGTTTGAAGGACATTGACGTTTACAATACATTGTTTCAATCAACAGCCGACAAGGCCTCCTATCAGAGATATAAGAGTAAGCGGCGCTCGATTTTATTTAATTTTATTTATAGACAAAATCCTTCAGTAATTTGTCTTCCAGGGCAGGGAGCTCGTCATGACGTAGGATGCGACTATCCGGCTATTCCTCGATCTGTCATGGTGAGACTGTTATTGGTGACCCTCTTCATCCAGGGGTATTAGACAGGGTCAGGGCCGACGGGCTCAGCGGGCAGAGCCACACAGTGACCCGATCCGCTGCTGCAGAGGCCGATCTGGTGCCGCAGCGTGTGGCCGGTGGCTGGATAAGCTGCATGAACATAAAAACGACCTTTGTTATCAGGCGGCAGCTGGCCTTAAAGCGCCATAACCGCTCTGTGATCATCAGTCCAGCCCTGGACGGGGTATTTAAATAGGGAAATGTGAATTTGCCCCTTTGTGGCATGTTTTTTTAATTCACTGCAGGGAATCGCTGCAGACCCTCAGGATGTGATAAAGGGGGCATCTTGTATTTGCCTGATGGTGCTATACAGAGGCAGGGCCCGAGCAGCCACATGTTTGGCTCTGTGTTCCTGAGTAGGGGGAGATGAGTATTCCTTTGTCTCACCTGCCTGTACTCTCAGGCACCCTCCTGCCCCTCTTCCCACAGAATCTGAATACAAAGACTGGGGAGAAAAAAACATACAGTGTGAAATACTCCACTCCTATACTCAGATTCAGGTTTTATGGCTCACATACCCCTGAGCACCGGATGCAATGGGCACTGGGTATACAGGCTGGGTATCACATGCAGTGGGCACTTGGTATACAGTCAGGGTATCACATGCAGTGGGCACTGGGTATACAGGCTGGGAATTACATGCAGTGGACACTGGGTATACAGTCAGGGTATCACATGCAGTGGGCACTGGGTATACAGTCAGGGTATTGTATACAGTGAGCACTGGTATACTGTCAGGGTATCACATGCAGTGGGCACTGGGTATACAGGCTGGGAATTACATGCAGTGGACACTGGGTATACAGTCAGGGTATCACATGCAGTGGGCACTGGGTATACAGTCAGGGTATTGTATACAGTGAGCACTGGTATACTGTCAGGGTATCACATGCAGTGGGCACTGGGTATACAGGCTGGGAATTACATGCAGTGGGCACTGGGTATACAGTCAGGGTATCACATGCAGTGGGCACTGGGTATACAGTCAGGGTATTGTATACAGTGAGCACTGGTATACTGTCAGGGTATCACATGCAGTGGGCACTGAGTATACAGGCTGGGAATTACATGCAGTGGACACTGGGTATACAGGCTGGGTATATCACATGCAGTGGGCACTGGGTATACAGGCTGGGAATTACATGCAGTAGACACTGGGTATACTGTCAGGGTATCACATGCAGTGGGCACTTGGTATACAGGCTGGGTAGCACATGCAGTGGGCACTGGGTATACAGTCAGGGTATCACATGCAGTGGGCACTGGCATAGCTGGGTCTCTGGCAGAATTGCGGCATGAGACGGGTTAATAGATGTACAACTGAAAAGCTGAAGCTGCAAGCTCCGCCCTCCGTGACGTCTCCGCATTCTAAAATAGAATACAATAACAATCCGCAGCCGGGATCTGGAGGGATCGGGACCGCACACCGGGGAGACACACCGGCACCGGGGACACACCATAGGCACACACCGGCACCGGGACCGGGACACACCGGGATCGCGCGTCAGCCGCAGACATGGTGTCTCCAGTCACTGTGGTGAGTATCAGATTATTTACATTCCATCGGGGTAAACAGGGCAGAACGCGGGGTGCCAGCCGCACAGGGGGCTCATGCCAGGGGTATCAGACAATGCCCCCGATGATAAGCCCTGCACATTGCTCAGATCCGCCCCTAAAGCCGCTGAGTGATGGGAGTTTCCCAGCTGTCACTACCCCCTGTCTGTCTCACAATGTGCAGGGGGCTGTGTGTGTTTGGGGGGGCTGTGTGTGTTTGGAGGGGGGCTGTGTGTGTTTGGGGGGAGGGGAGTTTGGGGGGCTGTATGTGTGTATATCTGGGGGGGCTGTGTGTGTGTACACTATGTGTGTGGGGGGATGTTTGTGTACACTGTGTGGGGGGCTGTGTGTGTGTGGGGGGCTGTTTGTGTACATTGTGTGGGGAGTCTGTGTGTGTACACTGTGGGTGTGGGGGGTGCTGTGTGTGGAGGGGCTGTGTGTGTACATTGTGTGTATATGGGGAGGGTGTGATGCCCCCATCCATTTGGTGCAGTGGGTGAGCCCAGTGTGTGTACTGTTTTTTGTGCCCTTTGTGTGTTGTCTGGTGGTTGTTGCTGTGCAGTGTGTGTTGTGTATTGCTGTGTAGTATGTGTTGTGTATTGCTGTGTAGTGTGGCAGTGCCCTGGGTGCTGGGTATGTGGGCATCACATTGTGTCAGGTGTATTCCTCAGCACTTTGCATTGTGAGCTTTACTTAGTATTGTCTATTGTTTGAACAAATTGTGTAACCTGTCATATTTTGTGTTTTATTCTGTATCGTATTGTTTGTTTGGCAGTGTGCTGTATTTTTGCATTTTGTCTTGTCATGTATTGTGTTGGATGAGCGTTGTATCAGGATGCATTGTGTGTGTTGTGTTATTGGCTGTGCATTGTGTCTGGATGTATATTGTGTGCTTTGGCTGTGTGTTGTTGCGTT
This sequence comes from Spea bombifrons, assembly GCF_027358695.1. Classification (NCBI taxonomy): domain Eukaryota; kingdom Metazoa; phylum Chordata; class Amphibia; order Anura; family Pelobatidae; genus Spea; species Spea bombifrons. The sequence goes on from NC_071096.1 coordinate 3,137,059, forward strand.
GGCTGTGTGTTGTGTTGGCTGTGTATTGTGTTATTGGCTGTGTATTGTGTTATTGGCTGTGTGTTGTGTCGGGATGTATATTGTGTGATTTGGCTGTGTGTTGTGTTGGCTGTGCATTGTGTTATTGGCTGTGTGTTGTGTCGGGATGTATATTGTGTTATTGGCTGTGTATTGTGTTATTGGCTGTGTGTTGTGTTATTGGCTGTGTGTTGTGTTATTGGCTGTGTGTTGTGTCGGGATGTATATTGTGTGATTTGGCTGTGTGTTGTGTTGGCTGTGCATTGTGTTATTGGCTGTATATTGTGTTCTTTGGCTGTGCTTTGTTGTCCGTTGTGTCTCACATTTGAAAACATCAGACACGTGACGCCGTGACATGTGTGTTTTTGTGCTGATCTGCAGTCCTGCCCCGGGGAGGGCTTTACCCACACAGAGTATTATACAGCCATTAACCCTTTAAGTGCCAGAACACACATTAACCTGCAAACATCTCCCCTTGTGTTAGAAAAACAACACTGTTTGTACGCCACCGCCGCTGTGGCGGGCGTCTCGGTGTGCAGAAGGATTACGGAAAAAACACGTATGGAAGTTCAAGAGTTAAAAAAAAAAAAGGAAAACACTATGGCTAGATTTAACCCCTTGAGTGCTCACCTGCATAATTGGGGGGGGTTGCATTAAGAATACTTTGATCCAAAATTAACCAGGTGTCTTATCACCATAGCAACCAGTGGAATTTCACCGCTGGTTAGACCATTCCATTGGTTGCTATGGCGATTGGACACCGTCTTAATTTTTTTTGTTTGCCTACGGATGGCCGGAGACCTTTGGGGGGCTTGTTGTGCTTGTTACCCGTGCTCTAGACAGCATTTGAGTTAGAAGGTCATCTCAGGACTTGACCCTAAGATTCTGCAGCGTCTTCTTCTCTAAATAGCTGACCGGCGCAGGAAATGAAGGAGTTAATTTAGCACCTTGGAAATGTAGAAGACGATCTCCATTCACGTGACGAGAGCCGCATTGAGAAATGTCAGTTCGCCCTTTGGCACAGTTTCCCCTCCTGCATAGATAGACGGGGAGGACCGCAGTGACCCAGAGCCCTCCGTTTTAGGTCTCCAAACATGTTGTCATCATCAGATTCTCACCGCAATGGTAACAAAGTCACGATAGATACTGCAACATCAACAAAAATGTTACCTTGTGATTCGGAAGGCCAAGTAGAGTTCTGTGGAGACGGGAGAGGTTGGGAGAGATCTCCACCGGTGGTCCAGAGCGACCAAGATTGGCCATCAAAAGACTGGTGGGGTTCCTGCCATGAGTGGACCTTCCTCAGACCCCACTGGGTTCAGCTTATACTCATTTACTGAGTGCAGATGGTCTCAGTAGGATCTTGTTTGATGTAACGTGGTGATGACCCAGAGCCTGGTCCTCACTGAAGTCCCAGGAGATGGAACCCACCAGATCAGCTCGATGGAGAGTTTGAGCTTTTTCAGTGGAGGCCCCGTGTCTCAAAATACATTTTATTAACTGTCCAGGAGATTAAGATGGAGTGCAGTGAGTTTTTTTCTTAGTAAATGTGAAAGAGAAGGCGGTAGATAAGTGGAACAGCCTCCCAGCCGAAGTGGTAGAGGCTAATGCAGTGAGGGTAGTAAACATGCATGGGATAGACATACGGCTCCTGAATCTAAGACGAGACCAACGACTGATTAAGGTTTGAGTCTTTACAGCAGGAGAAACGGGCGACTAGCCGGGGGCCGGATGGGGCCGATCTGCCGACAGGTTCTAGGTTTCCAGCACAAGTATAAGAGTTTGAGCCTTAATTTCTAAACCTAATTTTAATAAATTAATATTTTAGGGAAAAAGAAAGAACAGAGAAAGTAAACAAACCGTGTGTCGTTTGCATGTGAGTCCAGATAAGATTATGAGTATGGGGGGGGCTCGTGGGGGCGCGGGGGGGGGTAATGTCTCTGACCTCCAGCCCTCTAATACATCCGCTGATAACACAATCAGACTGAACGCCGGCTACTCGCTGTGACCGAGTTAAGTCATGCTGAGTTGAAAAATAATTTGCAGTCGAAGGTTGAAATCAAGTAAAATTCCATGCATGGAAAAGCAAATGTAATAAGGAACAGCCTCCCAGCAGAAGTGGTAGAGGGTAATACAGTGAGGGGATTAAACATGCATGGGATAGGCATACGGCTCCTGAATCTAAGACGAGACCAACGACTGAGTCTTTACAGCAGGAGAAACGGGCAGACTAGACGGGGGCCGAATGGGGCCGATCTGCCGCACATAACTCGGGCGGATGAGTTACCGCTCCATTGTACTTTGTCCAAAGACTATAATTCATTTCCTCGTTTAGCACCGACGCGTTTCTCCGTGCTGTAAAATTGGGTTTTTACTGACTTGTTTTGCTCTGTCCGGCATCACATGATCCCCACTGCAGCGCGAAAGCAGCGTGTCTGCGCATGCCCACCGCAAAAACTCCTAAAGTACCACCTCGGCTAACGAATCTCCTGCGCTGGTAAACACGGCGCGGCTGATACGCGGCACTTTGACTTATCAGGAGGAAATTTTAGGAGCTTGGCCGGCATCCAGCCATTGTGACGCTCGGCTTTCCAGCCTGCCGACCAGTTTGTCCTCTTGATAAAACCATTAAGCTAATTGCTCAGCTCGTTCCTGAACTTCAGACATTGTCGTACTTGTTGGAAACGACTTAGAAGACCAACCCACCTTATCTCCTCAGTCCTCTCCTGCCGTGGCCCAAACCCTTTAACATGATTATTCTTATAATGGGTATACTGGTCGGATTGTTAGACCCCAGCGGGTTACTGGGACGATCACGATGGTCATCACTTCTCCATTAACTCTCAGGAGTAGATCTTGGAAAGGTTCTTCACCAGTTCCCAACCAACCACCACTGGTTCAGGTAGAACGTGACCCATGGAAGCCATCAGAACCGGGGTCTTGCGCATGTACGGTCATTAGGAACATATGAAGAAGAAAAAAAGCGAAAGAAGAGAAGGAGTACAGGAAGAATCCAGGGAGGGTGGAAATGCTGTCTATAAGACTGTCCTCTGCTGTGATATCTGGAATTCTGGACCAAAGTCGACCGTGAGGAATCCTCGGGGGTATCTCCTCCTGGAGACCCAGGCGAGTCTGAACCTGCTTAGGATCATTACCGTGACTCGTTAGCCCTCATGCTTGTTAACACGATTTAATTAGTATTTCCGTCAAGTTTTATGAACGTTCTCTTTGTTCCACCGCGTTACACGCGTGACCCGAAATGCCTCCGTCCGTGGCCCCCGCTATTAAAGTATTAAGTAAAAGAACGAAAAGTGTCAAGAAGATTAAGGAGTCGGAATGTAAAGTATTCGAATTCCAAGTCCTTAAACTCTGAATGTAGCAAAACTTAGAGGAAGCACATGCTGGGGTCTCCAGAGCTGAATGCTTAGATGTTCTGGGGCGTCCTAGACGTTCAGTGTCCGATCACGGAACGGAACTGATCTGCGGGACGTAATAGGTCGCGGGGAAGTTGGGGCAATTCCTGGGTTAATGGCAGAATGATAAGCTATAGGACAGTAATAGGGAATCTTTACCTACTTCTGGTCTGGTGGTAGATGTAGGAGGTCTTCTAAGTTCTAGGTGGTCTTCTCTGTTGTGGTTTCCCTAACTTCTAGATGGCCAGTGACTTCTAGAAGGCCATCCAACCAAGAAGAGTCTCAATAGCTTGTCGTCAGAAGCGGGTAACACCGGTTAGATTCGCGTTTACGGAATAATATTTTTGTGCTGGAATCTTTGAAGATCTCATCGTGAGTCAAACCGTTGTCATATTTTAACTGGTATGGTGTAAAGGCGTTGGTTCCAGCCGCAGACATGAAAATACTTGTCTGGAAGTCGGTTGAGTATATAGGAAGGTTTGGCCGGATCGTTATCATGGAGGGGAGTCGGTTGGGTATATAGAAAGGTTTGGCCGGATCGTTATCATGGAGGGGAGTCGGTTGGGTATATAGGAAGGTTTGGCCGGATCGTTATCACGGAGGGGAGTCGGTTGGGTATATAGGAAGGTTTGGCCGGATCGTTATCATGGAGGGGAGTCGGTTGGGTATATAGGAAGGTTTGGCCGGATCGTTATCATGGAGGGGAGTCGGTTGGGTGTATAGGAAGGTTTGGCCGGATCGTTATCATGGAGGGGAGTCGGTTGGGTATATAGGAAGGTTTGGCCGGATCGTTATCATGGAGGGGAGTCGGTTGGGGTATATAGGAAGGTTTGGCCGGGTCGTTATTATGGAGGGGAGTCGGTGGGGTATATAGGAAGGTTTGGCCGGATCGTTATCATGGAGGGCAGTCGGTTGGGTATATAGGAAGGTTTGGCCGGATCGTTATCATGGAGGGGAGTCGGTTGGGTATATAGGAAGGTTTGGCCGGATCGTTATCATGGAGGGGAGTCGGTTGGGTATATAGGAAGGTTTGGCCGGATCGTTATCATGGAGGGGAGTCGGTTGGGTATATAGGAAGGTTTGGCCGGATCGTTATCATGGAGGGGAGTCGGTTGGGTATATAGGAAGGTTTGGCCGGATCGTTATCATGGAGGGGAGTCGGTTGGGTGTATAGGAAGGTTTGGCCCGATCGTTATCATGGAGGGGAGTCGGTTGGGTATATAGGAAGGTTTGGCCGGATCGTTATCATGGAGGGGAGTCGGTGGGGTATATAGGAAGGTTTGGCCGGATCGTTATCACGGAGGGGAGTCGGTTGGGTATATAGGAAGGTTTGGCCGGATCGTTATCATGGAGGGGAGTCGGTGGGGTATATAGGAAGGTTTGGCCGGATCGTTATCATGGAGGGGAGTCGGTGGGGTATATAGGAAGGTTTGGCCGGATCGTTATCATGGAGGGGAGTCGGTGGGGTATATAGGAAGGTTTGGCCGGGTCGTTATCATGGAGGGGAGTCGGTTGGGTATATAGGAAGGTTTGGCCGGGTCGTTATCATGGAGGGGAGTTGGTGGGGTATATAGGAAGGTTTGGCCGGATCGTTATCATGGAGGGGAGTCGGTTGGGTAGAGTTGGGTTTAATAAAAATGGGAAGAGGTTGGATTTCCAGAGTTTGGAGATAAGTCGGTGGTCTGTTGCTAGAGACCGCGGTGGGTTCTCAGATTTGAGTGCCGTGTTTCCAGAACCCGTTTATTAACGATGGGCGTCTCTCCACGGTTAATCTTTTTTATTGAATGTAGCGAGAAGAACCTTTTGTAGTTTGTAGAGAGTCTGTATTTTTATGTAGTTTGTGTTTTTAACCCTTTTTTTTTCTCTCCCCCAACAGGTCAAATGCGAGGGTCCAAAGCTGGTACCGTTTTTCAAGGCCACCTGCGTTTATTTTGTGCTCTGGCTTCCGACGTCGAGTCCGTCTTGGTTCAGCGCCCTCATTAAGTGTTTACCCATCTTCTGCCTCTGGGTATTCCTTCTGGCCCACGGGGTAAATTTCCTCGTCAGCCACCGCAGTGCCAAGAGAATTTTCGCCGGATTAATATTCTCGGCGGTGGGAGATGCCTTCCTGATTTGGCAGGAACAGGGATACTTTGTGCACGGTGAGTGGGGAGAAAGCGCCGGCGATCTTTAAACCCGCAGGATTATTTCTCAATTCAGCTTTCTGTGAAAGGAATTAACCGGCGATACAAAGTAACAGAACGTGCAGTGATATCACACCGGAGATAACGTTTTAATTTCTTATCAGGGGCCAACCTGTTTCCTACATACTAACTTTGTAATTACATTCGCTTTATAACCCCCAGCGCTGTATACAGTAATATAACCCCCAGCGCTGTATACAGTAATATAACCCCCAGCGCTGTATACAGTAATAACCCCCCAGCGCTGTATACAGTAATATAACCCCCCAGCGCTGTATACAGTAATATAACCCCCAGCGCTGTATACAGTAATATAACCCCCAGCGCTGTATACAGTAATATAACCCCCAGCGCTGTATACAGTAATATAACCCCCAGCGCTGTATACAGTAATAACCCCCAGCGCTGTATACAGTAATATAACCCCCAGCGCTGTATACAGTAATATAACCCCCCAGCGCTGTATACAGTAATATAACCCCCAGCGCTGTATATAGTAAAATAACCCCCCAGCACTGTATACAGTAATATAACCCCCAGCGCTGTATACAGTAATATAACCCCCCAGCGCTGTATACAGTAATATAACCCCCAGCGCTGTATACAGTAATATAACCCCCCAGCGCTGTATACAGTAATATAACCCCCAGCGCTGTATACAGTAAATATAACCCCGAGCACTGTATACAGTAATATAACCCCCAGCGCTGTATACAGTAAAATAACCCCCCAGCACTGTATACAGTAATATAACCCCCAGCGCTGTATACAGTAAAATAACCCCCCAGCGCTGTATACAGTAATATAACCCCCAGTGCTGTATACAGTAATATAACCCCCCAGCGCTGTATACAGTAATATAACCCCCAGCGCTGTATACAGTAATAACCCCCAGTGCTGTATACAGTAATATAACCCCCAGCGCTGTATACAGTAATATAACCCCCAGCGCTGTATACAGTAATATAACCCCCAGCACTGTATACAGTAATATAACCCCCAGCGCTGTATACAGTAATATAACCTCCCCCAGCGCTGTATACAGTAATATAACCCCCAGCGCTGTATACAGTAATATAACCCCCCAGCGCTGTATACAGTAATATAACCCCCAGTGCTGTATACAGTAATATAAACCCCCAGCACTGTATACAGTAATATAACCCCCAGCGCTGTATACAGTAATATAACCCCCAGCCCTGTATACAGTAATATAACCCCCCCCAGCGCTGTATACAGTAATATAACCCCCTGCGCTGTATACAGTAATATAACCCCCAGCGCTGTATACAGTAATATAACCCCCAGCGCTGTATACAGTAATTAGTGGAAGTTAATCTTAAGAACCAAGACTCTTTTGACCAGAGGTTTAAATCTACCAAAAATCTATACCCTTTGTGTGTAGGGGGTTGATGTTCCCTCCGGCTCTCAGTGGGTTAAATGTCCTTGTGAATGAATGAACCTCGTTCGTTCGCTTTTTGTGTTGGACGCGGACCTCGTAGCCGCTAACCTACAATAGCCCCATTCAGCAGCGTCTGACATTAAACGCTTTTCCCACGTTTTTATTTATTTCATTTATTTTGGAAGTTAAATAAAATCCCCTTAGGAGAGGGGCCGGGGCCGGGGGGGCCGAGGGGGGGGAGCAGAGGGATCTCAGCAGCTGGGGTATTTGGCAGGAATTAATACTCATTCAGGTCTCTATAGCACAGAAGACCTTTGTCATGATACGGCTAAGTTTCAATTTCAACCTTTTTTGCTTTTTCTTGGTAATTTTCTGGCGTCCCGTTCCAGCTCCAGCGATGACAATCGTGCGGGAAGCGGCCCCGGTTATCAGTATTTGAAACAATGTGTTGGGTTCCTGTCTGTTTTTATAACGTTTTAAAATTTTTCCACCAGAGTCTGAATCAGACGCGCGCTCCGAATGGAAAATTTCACTAGAGAAACATAGAAGTGAGATCGGCCCCATTCGGCCCCCTTCTAGTCGCCCGTTTCTCCTGCTGTAAAGACTCAAACCTTAATCAGTCGTTGGTCTCGTCTTAGATTCAGGAGCCGTATGTCTATCCCATGCATGTTTAATACCCTCGCTGTATTACCCTCTACCGCTTCTGCTGGGAAGCTGTTCCACTTATCTACCACCCTCTCAGTAAAGTAAAACTTTCTTACATTCCTTTTAAGCCTCTGAGCCTCTAGTTTAAAATTATGGCCTCTTGTTCTCCTTTGAAACAAACGTCCCTTCTGTACGAAGTTAAAGTACATCAAATAAATAAAAAAAATAAAAAAAAAAAAAATATATCTATATAATAAATAAATTTATAAAATATACTATATAAAATAAAAAATCCATATATATATATGTTTATAATAAATTTTTAATGAGATTGGGTACAAATAATTGAATATTTTCTGTTTTGCAAATAAAATCATTTAATAAGCGGGATGGCTGCGTAATACCGGCGATGGCTCCGCGTGTGACCGGCGCTGGCCCCGCGTGTGACCGGCGCTGGCCCCGTGTGCCGCCGTACGTGTCTCAGTTGTATGCTCTGTCTCGTTGCAGGTCTGCTGATGTTCGCCGTCACCCACATCCTGTATTCCTCGGCCTTCGGCATGAAACCCCTGGACCTGAGGAGCGGACTCGTCGTGGGTCTGATCTCCGTCGTTCTCTACACCTTTTTGTATTCCTACCTCTCCGGCCCGTTCACTTACCTGGTGGCCGTCTACACGGCTCTGATCTCGTTCATGGGCTGGAGAGCGATAGCCGGCGTCCAGCTCTGCAACGACCTCTGGACGTGGACCAAGCTGTCCGCCTGCCTCGGCTCCGTGCTCTTCATAGTCTCCGACCTGACGATCGCCGTCAACAAGTTCTGCTTCCCGGTGCCCAGCTCCAGAGCCATCATAATGGCCACTTATTACGCGGCCCAGATGCTGATCTCGCTGTCGGCCGTCGAATGCAGGGACGGCGATGACTACAAGAAGAGGAAGTAAATATCCGCGCGGACCTTTCCTGGAAAGAAAGAATAATGGGGTCCGAGACCTCAAAGGTGTGTACAGTGCGCCCGGAGCGGCATGTCCGCCGCCTATCCGGAGCCTCCTTTACAAGAAAAACACAAAAAAGGGTGAAAAAGACAGATAATCACTCGCTTGTTGCATTCCCTGCGGCTGCCGCCATGTATCGCTTCCTCCTGCAGAGTTTACTGTGAACCATGCGCAGGCCGGGGCCTGTATGTATGCGGAAGGGACCCGCTGTCTGCGCCGGTTACCGGATACCGGCAAAGTCTTACCCAGAACGCATCCTCCCTGTTACGTTGTGTCTCGGTGGCGAGCCCCCACCCCCCGGAACGCTGTCTAATTCATTGTCTTAAAGGCAAAACCACAGACAAAAAAAACACATTATTTCTACACAAATGTCACATTTTGCACAGTTTGGGGGCACCAGGCGTTTCGGTTGGTTAGGGCCACCGGCAGCAGGTCGCCGAAGGGATGAAGCCGGTGCGTGGAGACGTTCTGGATACCCATAAAAAAAAAAAAAAAGTGTTTACTGCGTCTCGTCTTAAAATGATCGGGTCCGAGATGAAACAACGGTTGCTATGGTAATAAGACCCCAGTTAGCCGGGATCTGCCCCACTAATTGCCATTTATCTTTAATAAATATAAGTTTCGAGTTGGGGGGCCCCAGAGACAGACTGAAGATATTTAGACCGCTCCGTCACTTTAAGGCCAGCGGCCGTCCAACAATTGCAGCCGGCGGTTGGATACGCGGCCGTGGCTGGGGGGGCCCTATTGTATTTTTTGATTAACAATTATTTTTATTGATATTTCAAACATCATTTTTTTGCTATAAAACAAAAAAAAATAGGTCTCCGTTTCCTCTTTGGCACCCAAATCGCAGCCGTGCCTTTAATTACAAAACTGAGAGATCTAATACCGATTACAAAAAAGAGCAAGTTTAAAAATTACAGATTTTGGTGCAATCTCATTATTATTATTATTATTATTTTGTTTACTTCTTTAGCTCAGCAGATCTGTGACGTTAATAGAAATAAATATTTTTCCTAGATTATTGATATTATATATAATATATTATATATAAAATTATATATATTATTATTATTATTATTATATATCTATAATATTATATTATAATATTATATATAATATTAATATTATTATTATTGGTTTTTTTTTTAGGAGTGAAGATTAATTAGCACTTAGTAACCAATCATTATAATTTTGATTTATAAAATTTGTTTAGATTTCCATAAAACACCTTAAAAAAGGCGTTATTCAGCGACGTTACAATTACTGGAAAGGTATTGATTACGGAATCAACCAGAAGCCAAAACTCCGCGTGAAAACGGAAAACATTGAACGTCCGGCTTTAAGATTTACAGAAAAAGTCTTTAAAACCGAAAAACGTGTATTATTAATTATTATTATTATTATTTTTTCATAGAAAAAAAAACATTTGAATTTTTTGGTGCGAATCTGTAGAAATAAATACGGGTTAAAGTAACAGTGTGATGTCATATTACACGGAGGGCGCAGATGATACGTATTTCTCCTTTTATGGGCCACTTAGGGAACAGCGAGACTTTACTTTTTTTGGTAATCAATTGCTTCAAATGTTTGTTTTTATCACCGTTCTGTTACACCGCCGGTCTGATCGGGTGTGAAAATGGCATTATATTTCAGAACCACTATTTTCTTTTTTAGATTTTTTTGTGGATTTGGTAAATTGTTGCGCAATTGCTGGGGTTTCAGTAATTCTTCCGACGCATTCTGGCAAACTGGCTGCTGTGGGCTTTGGCTGAGCATGATGGGAGTTGTAGGCCACAGCATCCCAGTAGCCCCCCCCATGGCTTCCTATATTCCAAAAACATTTACCACGTCGGGCATCGTCTTTGTTGCCCCGTTGGGGGGGGGCGATAAAACGACCTCAGTGAGGTAAGGTATTAGCCAGGTGCAGTCACCCCCTGGCCTTCTTGCTGCTTTGAATTTCCACTCCCATTCTGCTCAGCCATCATTTGGATTTCTTGACATTTTGCTAGATTTCTATGTTTGGAAGTAATGGGAGTCGTAGGACCGCCTGGAATGCCAGACGTGATTTGGGGGTCTTTCTAGCCGTGTTACACCCCCTGTCATTAAGTGATTAAGTCATTCGCAAAAGCAAGGGTTAAAAATTTATTTTCCCGTTGGGTCTTTCACAGCCCCGTATTAACGTTTTTAAAACACAAAAAAATAAAAATAAGTAAATTTGGACATTTTCAGAACCCCAGAATATTGCTTTTCGTCTATCCGCTGGCTTAAAAGACACCGCAGAACCTTACGTAAAACTCGAATCCCGAGAGGACCTGGCTGTATGCTCTATGGGACCGCCGAGCCCTTCCGTATTGCCGGGGGGAAGAAACATGCGCAGCAGCGCGGACTCTGCACGTTACCTGTTACTGTATCTCAGCTACCACTGAATTTTCTTACTCTGTATAAATGGAATAAACGTATAGCCGAAACCAGCAGAGTCTGACTTTTTTATGACTTTGTCTTCCTCACCTGCCAGTCACTGGAAATCTCCCGCTTCCTCCTGTGGACTATAACTCTCATACGCTTAGCCAGCCACTGGCATCCTGGGAGCCGGAGAAAGGTAGGTGTATTGTTCATCAACACAAACTCCTATAATGCACAGTTAGTCATCGTGTTGGCAAACTGTTGTACTCTTGTCACTGTGGACTATGACGCTGAGGATAACAAGCCAGTTGCCACCTCAGGTAGCACCCAATACCTGTCAGAATGTGACCAGTTGCCTGATACTCTTTATTCCAGCCCAAATTTAAAGGCTTGATCAATAGCCTGACATTTCGGACTGGAGAGGCTGCTCTTGGAACTGGTCTGCGTCCCAAAGGTCTATTCTAAGGTTGCGTTGACTCTGGTTGACTCCCACCTTGACTCTTCCATTCAAACTCCACTAAGTTGGCTGAAATCGTCCGTTCTTTGAAGTAAACCCAACTTTAGGCTGACTTGGCTGCCAACTCGTGATGAGTCGACGGCACCGAGACGTGTGATGACCGCCCAACTCTACCACAACCTGACTTTTTATGAATAGTTGGTTTCAGGAGAAGGAACGAAGGCGCAGATCATCTTCTTCCCCCACTAGACCACCAAGAATAGCCCCTCGCAGACCCCAATCCAGACAGGAAACATTTTTTAGGGATATGGTGCCACTTGCTGCCATGTTTCACTGGTGGGATGATGTTTCTGTGGACCCATCATATCTGTGCATTACGTAGCATGGATTGTCAACCCTAGATGGTCTTCTTCTGGACGAAGAGTCATCTAGAACACCAGATCTTTCCCTAAACCCCATAGAGGTTTTAATTTTGCGGTGGTGCCCTCTGCTGCCATTTTCACTGCTGAGTTGATGTTCTGGGGTCCCTTTAAATGGATGCATTATATTTATATCGATTGTCATCCCTTGGTGGGCTTCATCTTAACAAAGACTGAGCTAGAACGCTGGGCCTTTCCTTAGTTTCTCATTATTTGGTGGTAGAATCTCTTGGAATCGGGGGATTAAATGTCAGCAAAACTGGAAAGTCTCAGATGTATCCTATAAAATTATAGAACAAATCCCTTTTTAATTAGACCAAGATGTAAAAGAATAAATAAAAAGCCATGTAATCCTGCCGTAATGGGGTAATCCTGTAGTGACGCCGATATTTCCACCGTTTCTACAGGCTGTACTCTGGTGGATTTAATCCGATTCCGTCCCCGTTACAGTTACAGCAATTTGTTGCCGAGCCGTTGGTTCTTGGAATTCATTCTCACCAAGGACCCTAATATTAGACATGAGATGGATCAGGTTTCTCGGCCAATGAGGGGCGCCTCAAAATAAAAACACGCGCCTTAATAGTAAGTCGCGTGGAAACATAGTGGTTGATGTCACTTCGGTTCTTAGATGGATCGTCCTGCGGCTTTTCAGGAACCGCAGTGTTAAAAATAGCAGCCAAGAAGTTCTCCTTCGACTTCCATTAACTGCCCCGTCAGGCTGCACCGTGGGGGTATCACATCTCACTTCTAGGAGACCACAACTCAAAATACACACGGGGATCTGTTTATACGCATGACGTGGTGTCCTCGTTGGTAAACACACAGCATTTGGATCCCGTTTGGATGTTTCCATGAAATGAATATCGTCACATTGGGTTTGGTCTGCTGTGGTGCTGAAGGTAAACTCATCATTGACACTAGGAGTCCGTTAATAGCGCGATGAGCAGCTCGATACTACGTTGCACTTTATTTGTGCCGCCTGAGCAGGTTCCGTATCGCTGTTACAATAGGGGAGAGCGAAAGTTAGCGAAAACATTAAAATAAACAATATAAAACTTGGCGATACGATTAACACAAGTTAACACTTACTGGTACAGAAGGAGACGAGGGCCCTGTTCCTCAGAGCTTACAATCTAGTAGGAGGCTCAGGGGGTTGCTGTTCTAGTCTATAGGCTAGTGTCCCACCTCTGCCAAAAAACATGGGGTCTTTAAGTATGAGGTAAGGCCATCTATGTCAATAATAATTAATAATAATAATAATAATTAATATTTATGATTATAATTATGATTAAATGGAGTGGCTGTTATAATTTTATAGTTTAATTTTTTAATTTTTCACTCAAAGGGTTACTAATTTTTTTTTTTTTTTTACCCAATAGGCTACTTTTTTTTTTGAATGGCTTGGTTTCTCTTTTGTGAGGTGTTCTTGCCCCCTCTAGTGGTGACAGACTATACTGCAGGGCATATTATCCAAGCTCCTCTTCTCTACCACCTTCTCAGTAAAGTAAAACTTCCTTACATTCCATCTTGAAATACAAAGCGATCGCATAAAATATAAACCACGGAGCGAACCAAAGAGCGCGTAAGAAACGTCTCAAACCGGCTTTTATTTGATGTAAAATCCACATCAGTTTACAGCAATAAAAATGACGTTGAAAACATTTTGGAGGTGATTTTTTTCTATCACATTCATAAAAATTCTAAAAATGCCCGTGCAATGTATTCCTTTGAGTTTTTTTTTTTTTAAATAATTTATAAACACTTTTGAGTTTTTAATCTCTTCACTCCCAAAATAAGACCTGAATCACGCTTGTACGCTGCTCTTTTGGCAGTGAACGGGTTAACTATTTACAAATTATATCTCGTCGGAAACAACAAACAAAAATGTGCCGTAACTGAGAAATAAAAAGCAGACTTCGGTCAAGAAATAAAATATCGAGAACGGCGGCCAACATGGAATCGCTTAAATGTGGATTTCTATTGAGCGCTAATAACAAGTGGAGGTTTTGGCTGAAATCTCCCCAAATCTACTTTTTTATATTTTAGATTCTGCTGCATTGCTTTTTGCCTAAAAAAATACATTCTTATAACCCCCCCAGCGCTGTATACAGTAATAACCCCCAGCGCTGTATACAGTAATATAACCCCCCAGCGCTGTATACAGTAATATAACCCCCCAGCACTGTATACAGTAATATAACCCCCAGCGCTGTATACAGTAATATAACCCCCCAGCGCTGTATACAGTAATATAACCCCCCAGCGCTGTATACAGTAATATAACCCCCAGCGCTGTATACAGTAATATAACCCCCAGCGCTGTATACAGTAATATAACCCCCAGCGCTGTATACAGTAATATAACCCCCAGCGCTGTATACAGTAATATAACCCCCAGCGCTGTATACAGTAATATAACCCCCAGCGCTGTATACAGTAATATAACCCCCAGCGCTGTATACAGTAATAACCCCCCCAGCGCTGTATACAGTAATATAACCCCCAGCGCTGTTTACAGTAATATAACCCCCAGCGCTGTATACAGTAATAACCCCCCCAGCACTGTATACAGTAATATAACCCCCAGCGCTGTATACAGTAATATAACCCCCAGCGCTGTATACAGTAATATAACCCCCCAGCGCTGTATACAGTAATATAACCCCCCAGCGCTGTATACAGTAATATAACCCCCAGTGCTGTATACAGTAATATAACCCCCAGCGCTGTATACAGTAATATAACCCCCAGCGCTGTATACAGTAATATAACCCCCAGAGCTGTATACAGTAATATAACCCCCAGCACTGTATACAGTAATATAACCCCCCAGCGCTGTATACAGTAATATAACCCCCAGCGCTGTATACAGTAATATAACCCCCCAGCGCTGTATACAGTAATATAACCCCCCAGCGCTGTATACAGTAATATAACCCCCAGTGCTGTATACAGTAATATAACCCCCAGCGCTGTATACAGTAATATAACCCCCAGCGCTGTATACAGTAATATAACCCCCAGAGCTGTATACAGTAATATAACCCCCAGCACTGTATACAGTAATATAACCCCCCAGCGCTGTATACAGTAATATAACCCCCAGCGCTGTATACAGTAATATAACCCCCAGCGCTGTATACAGTAATATAACCCCCAGCGCTGTATACAGTAATATAACCCCCAGCGCTGTATACAGTAATATAACCCCCAGCGCTGTATACAGTAATATAACCCCCCAGCGCTGTATACAGTAATATAACCCCCAGCGCTGTATACAGTAATATAACCCCCAGCACTGTATACAGTAATATAACCCCAGCACTGTATACAGTAATATAACCCCCAGCGCTGTATACAGTAATATAACCCCCAGCGCTGTATACAGTAATAACCCCCACCGCTGTATACAGTAATAACCCCCAGTGCTGTATACAGTAATAACCCCCAGCGCTGTATACAGTAATATAACCCCCAACGCTGTATACAGTAATATAACCTCCAGCGCTGTATACAGTAATATAACCCCCCAGCGCTGTATACAGTAATATAACCCCCAGCGCTGTATACAGTAATATAACCCCCAGCGCTGTATACAGTAATATAACCCCCAGCGCTGTATACAGTAATATAACCCCCAGCGCTGTATACAGTAATATAACCCCCAGCGCTGTATACAGTAATATACCTCCCAGCACTGTATACAGTAATATAACCCCCCAGCGCTGTATACAGTAATATAACCCCCAGCGCTGTATACAGTAATGTCAGTTGGTGACAAAAACCTGGTTTTATCTCATTTTGTTCCAATAAACTCCATTTATCTGCAGACCTGGAGCTGCTGTTGTTATCAGTGACTTTTAGATGACGTTCACCACACTGAGCTGGTGCTTTATGGCAATGTTAATGAAGTCTTTCCTCCATAGACTTTTATTAGTCACAGAGTCCATTAGGGTGATTAAGACTTAGCCATTCTATCCTACAGGCAGTATGATAAGGAGTCGAGGTCTTTGTCTAGTAGATAACATCATATTATGGGGCAAAAACTACAACTGAGTTATAAAAGAAAACAGAACAAAATGTATGAAACCTTATTTTGGATCGGATATCAGGAGTAAGACGTTAGTGATCTGCTTATAACGATTACATCGGCCCGACGCTAATTATTTGAATGCTCTTAAGAGGAAACATTCAGGGCTGACATTTCCCTTTATGTTTCTATAGCAGATCGTTCTCAAGGAGCTCATCCGAGTGTCACCTCCAGCTCATTAGATCCGAGTGTGAGGTGGGGTGGGAATAATTAACCGTCGGCTTCTCAGTTTATCCACAGTCTATGTGAAACCCATGAATTCATCACATTACTAAACTGTGATAACAATTAGCAACTGATGGGCTCTTTAAAGATGCCGGTGGCAGGCGAGGCATCGCTCATAATACGTGTATTATTATTATTTTTATTTTTATTATTATTATTATTATTTATCCTGCTCTGGAATCACTAACGTATTTTTCTTTTAAAAATGGATTGTGAGAACACAGCCTAGAATAAGGTGTAAAGGGTTAAATCTTACAATTTCAAATGAAAAGTTCACACTGGCCTTTAAGGAAAGTAATCAGCCGTTTGTATGACTCCTGACTCCTTATCATACTGCCTGTGGGGGACAATGGAATGGCTCGGTCTTAATCACTCAACTGGACTCTCTGAATAATGAAAGTCTATGGAGGAAGGGACTTCATTAGCATTGCCATAAAGCATCAGCTCAGTGCTGTTCCGGCTGCCTTTAGGGAGGTTTGGGTGTTTTCACAACAGACCAACACTCATGGACAAGACTCCTCGTCTATCAAAAAAGACAACAAAAGCTATTAATGAATTTCTTCTATGCTGCCCATTTTTAATGGAATTTACATTTTTCATAGACTCCTTTACAGCATTATGTAGAATACGGATATTTTGGAATTATTATTATTATTATTATTATTAAAAAAGAAAAATAAATAGTTTGGCCTATAAAAAAGAGGGAACAAGGGTCATTTTAAGGGGTTAAAGATGAGACAGCCCCCCCGTCATGCTCCCACGCGTATGTTTTGCTTACAAGATGAGGTATTCAAACCGAAAGCCTTTAGCTACGTCATTCATTACAGAGCTTCGACAATAAACAACAGGACACAGTATCCGGTAATGAGAAGAAATATAAAAACCAGTCCGAAAAAGCAAAAAAAGGTACTTCCCAGCGTTAAGATCATATTATAGAATTATAGAATTCCGCAAACACAGCAATTCCAAGCAATTTATTCTCTTGCCTTTTTTTTTTGCCTCCTGAAAAATAGCAAATTTAAAAACACAAAAAAAAAAGATTATTTTTTTTAAATCATCCTATAAACCGGGCCGGCGTCGTATATACAATAGAAAGTTTGGATTTGTGAAGAATGTCCCGTAAAATAAGCAGTGTGTGGGGGGGGGGAGCGTTCCGCGAGTTCTTAGCACGTTAGGTTTTGGAACTCGGCCTTAAGAGGTCACTCGGAAAGTCTCTGCTTTCCTCCAAAGTCTCTTTAGATAACCGTTCCGCCAGAACCCAGAAGCTGGGAATGAAATCTCGCTCACGTTGAGTTGGGTCAAGTTGGCCAAAGACGCCAAAACCTTGGAAAACCTTACTCTCCGACGGGGTGAGAACGTTGCTTTACGTACAAACTCAACACGTGGTGGACAAACTGGTACTGCTCGCTCGTCTGAATCATGCCACCCCTAAAAAAAAGAGACCAAAAATAGGTTACTCTCTTGGAAAGCCCACCTTTCAGGTCCATCATGGCGGCCAATATACCTTAAAAAAAATTATTTATTTATTAATTTATTTTATATTTATTTATTTATTTTTTTATTAATTAATTTAATATTTATTTATTTATTTATTTCACCAATAATAAAAAAATCTGTTCATAAAATCCTGATTTCATTTTTATTCCAGAAAAAAAAAATTAAACCACTCAACCATTGAAAAAAATCAATTTTAGGCAAAAATAAATAAATAAATCGATTGTCCTACCTGTCCAATCTCAACTGGCAGGTTGTTCTTAGAATGTCGACGGTTCTCTCGTATTCCAACTGCTTACAAAGAATACTCATCGCGATGAAGCACCCGGTTCGCCCGATCCCTGCGCTGAAACATTAAGTAGGTATAATGCTGATTAAAAGGAGAAAAAAAACACCCAAAACGGATTGTTTAAAAACGCATCTATCTGTCTGTTATGATTTAATGATAATAGAGCGCTAAGACGTGTGTCTCATTAATATGCGGTTATTATGAAAGATTGTCATCGCTTGTATGAAGTCTATGTACTCGGGGAGAAGCGCTCTCCTATCTGGCAGCTGCAGGTAAGCAGACGCTCGACAGGCATGGGCGTAGGAACCCCTAAAAATCTGGGGGGGATAGCATTTTTACTGGTAGGGTATATTCTTGTTCAGTAAACTGGGAATTGTTCATGGCAAATTTTATATAAATGTATGTGTGGTGTGTGTACAATTTCCGCACAAAAAAAGTATCATGTTCAGTTTTCACAGACAAGCTCTTTATTAAACAAACAGGTCAAAGAAAATTAACCAAAAGTTTGGCCTATATTTCAGTTATTTCACTTAGAACAACCGGTAATAATACTTTAAGTAATGCACAATTGCCAAAATTTTAACAAAAGATCCTACAGAAATGCAATGATGCAATTAACCCTTTCCGCATTTGTGGTCTGGGAGCAGACAACACTTAAATACTCTTATAGAAATATTTTATTAACTGCAGGCAGAGTAAGACCCTACAACCAACGCACTGTAGTGGTTATGGTGCAAAGTAGCTGTTTTGCACACTGGGGCACAGTCATGATCCCCAAAACTGTTCCCACAAAGTTAGAAGCATAGTGTTGTCCAAAATGTCTTGGTTTATCGCCTTCAGCTCATAAAACGTTCTACTAGATGAATGGGAGAAAATTCCCACAGAAACAGAAAAATCTTACAACCACAGATGGACCCCGCTGGACACGGCCACAGAGACTACTATGATGTATTGAAGGAACCATCTAAGACTCCTAACACGTCATACACACAGGAACATATCCACACACTTAAACACTTGAATAACATACACACGCATGCACACACTTACGTACACACACACACAATGGGTTAAACATGTGTTACAGGGAATCATAATCTTCCCTTTAAGTACGACATGCCTGCTCATACACACACATATGCACTGCTCTTACGCATGCCTGCCCACAAAAACACACATATACGCTGCAATTGCCTGCACATACACACTTGCCAGTACTCACACTTATGCACTACCCTTATACACGCCTGCCCAAACATACATAAACTGCTCACACACACATGCCTCCCCATAAATATACACTGCCCTTGCACATACTTACACAGACATATACACTATAAGACAAATACACTCCTTATATACACACATATACACTGCCCATACAGACGTACACGTAATACAATGCCCATACACACGTACACATATACACTGCCCATACACACATACACATATACACTGCCCATACAGATACACACATATACACTGCCCATACACACATACACATATACACTGCCCATACAGACGTACACATATACACTGCCTATGCAGACATACACATATACACTGCCTATACACACGTACACATATACACTGCCCATACACATGTACACTGCCCATACACATATACACATATACACTGCCTATACACACGTACACATATACACTGCCCATACAGACGTACACATATACACTGCCTATGCAGACATACACATATACACTGCCTATACACACGTACACATATACACTGCCTATACACACGTACACATATACACTGCCCATACACACACATATACACTGCCCATACAGACATACACATTTACACTGCCTATACAGACGTACACATATACACTGCCCATACAGACGTACACATATACACTGCCCATACAGACATACACATATACACTGCCTATACAGACGTACACATATACACTGCCCATACAGACATACACATATACACTGCCTATACAGACGTACACATATACACTGCCCATACAGACATACACATATACACTGCCTATACACACGTATACATATACATATACACTGCCCATACACACACATATACACTGCCCATACAGACATACACATATACACTGCCCATACACACATACACTGTCTATACAGACATACACATATACACAGCCCATACACATATACACATATACACTGCCCATACAGACATACACATATACACTGCCCATACAGATACACACATATACACTGCCCATACAGACGTACACATATACACTGCCCATACACACGTACACATATACACTGCCTATACAGACGTACACATATACACTGCCCATACAGACATACACATATACACTGCCTATACACACGTATACATATACATATACACTGCCCATACACACACATATACACTGCCCATACAGACATACACATATACACTGCCCATACACACATACACTGTCTATACAGACATACACATATACACAGCCCATACACATATACACATATACACTGCCCATACAGACATACACATATACACTGCCCATACAGATACACACATATACACTGCCCATACAGACGTACACATATACACTGCCCATACACACACATATACACTGCCCATACAGATACACACATATACACTGCCCATACAGACGGATGCACATACACGCACATATACACAGCTGCCCTATACACATATGCCTGCCCAAGTGCCCATACACATGCCTTATCATATGTATATACACACACAAATCTACCATCAGACTCCCCCACCTTCGTTCTCCACATCAGACCCCCTCCCACCTTCATTCTCCACATCAGACCCCCCAACCCACCTTTGTTCTCCACATCAGACCCCCCCACAACCTTTGTTCTCCACATCAGACCCCCTCCCACCCACCTTCATTCTCCACATCAGACCCCCCTAACCCACCTTTGTTTTCCACATCAGACCCCCCCACAACCTTCGTTTTCTACATCAGACCCCCCCACAACCTTCGTTTTCTACATCAGACCCCCCCACAACCTTCGTTTTCTACATCAGACCCCCCCACAACCTTTGTTCTCCACATCAGACCCCCCAATAATCAACCATCCACCCACCTTGGTTCTCCACAAATCTTACCTTTTCTTCCTTCTTCCTCCTTTCTGCTTTCTCTTCCTTCTTCCTCCTTCCTGCTTCCTGCTTTCTGCTTCCTCCTTTCTGATTTCTGTTCTAACTTTTCTTCTGTTTGCCGCTCGCAGTCTGTGCAGTGCGGCTGCGCAGAGCTGTTTCTGCTGAGCGCCGGGGCTGGATATAAACGTCATATCCCGTCGCCCCGGCGCTCAGTTACAGACAGCTGGTGAGTGTGACCTTAATGCAGCTGCAGGACTGGTTGAGGAGATCACGGATTTCCTTAACCAGTCCTGCAGGCTGCAGCTGCCGATCGGGCAGCTGTGAGCACCCTCACAGCTGCACCCGAGTGCGCTCACCCTGGGGGGGATTTCTATATTATCGGTCCCCCCCGCATGATTTCCTGGGGGGGATCCGTCCCCCCCGTCCCCCCCGGTTCCTACGCCCGTGTCGACAGGTGATCCTTTTGTGTATGAAGAAGGCTCCATTTATCATAATCTCATCGAGGGAGCCGCACGTACCCCCCCAGCAGCGCCACGCGGGCTGCGGCTTTTCCTACATGTACCTGGACTTTATCCGTCGGGATAAAAGCGGACGAGTAGCTGTGGCCCCGGCCCCCTGTCTAAGACGTATTACAAAAATCGTGCAGAATTCTCCCAAGAACGTATAATTAAGTCCCGCTGGGAGCTGATGAGATTCCTCTGTTCTTTCTGTAACTTTAATTAGGTTTATGGTCCAGATCTGCCCATCTCCTGGACTTTGCTCATGCAAATGGCTGTTCTGTACATACTCTGGGAGATCTAATGCCCCTTATTGCCCCTTAGCTTTATAAGCTTTCAAATAAGATCTTGTAGTATGTTCCTCCTAAAGCCAAGGGTAACCAGGGTACAGATCTCCTTCACTTTTACTCCTTTTTTGTGTTCTCCGCTTCTTCATTCTTCATTCCTCTCCAGTGAATGGACGTGGTGCTCCCCCGAGGCTCTGTCCTGTGGCAGAAGTGCTCCAGGAGACCAAGATAATTCAGACGGAGAAAGAGAAGCGTTCCTCCGCAGTTCTCTCTGCGCTATTTTGGTCTCCTGGAGCACTTCTGCAACAGAGCATCACCCCGCAGCCCACTATAGACACAGCCCCTCTCTCTCATTCCCCCGATCGGGGAGAGGTCACCTTAGTGGTGCGAGCCGAGGCAGAAGTGCTCCAGGAGACCAGGGTTGATTTTGTGGATCACTGGGAGAAGCGGATCACCGGAGAAGAAGGAAGACACAGCGAACACGAAGAAGGAGAAGAAGAGGAACGGTGGAAAAAGAGACAGAGACGGTAGGGAGACATTGAGAGAGTGTCAGAGCTAGACAGAGAGTGACAGAGAGCGAGTGTGAAAAAATTGAACTTTCAGCTTCTTTTCCTTTTGTTTCACTTGGGGTCCCCACAAATTCGAATGTAGACGTTTAATAGGAACTATTTGGACTACCTGCAATGAACAATGATGGGGCCGCTGCTCTTGGAACGCTGCATGGTCTCGTCAACATCTTGCACTAGCTTTAGGAGCGGCGGGGCTTGATCTGGGGTCTTCTGGTCTGGCCATGAGGTGTACCAGAAATGTTTCAGGGTCCTTTCCTCTTCTCCCTTCTGTGACACCGAATGTAAATCAAATCAAACACAGGCTTCTACCACTTTCGGCAAAAATAGCTTGACTATGTCCACCGACGCTCAAGAGACGTTCCCACGGAACGTGGCCGCCACTCGTCGCGTCCTCTCCAAGACACAAAGCAAGTTTGGAAACAAAAAATGTACAACTCCACCAAATGTTACATTGTTTCAAAGACGTTACCTTCAAGCTTATCAGTCTTAAAACGTAAGCGTCCTCCTGGATGATGAGGTTTATGGTGACCTCTATTCCCTCGTAGGCAGCTTGCTTCTCCGGCCAATATTCTGTGCATTTCTATTCAAAGAAAGAGCGGAAACTGACCCAAACCAGTACACCCATTAGCTTTCTACGTATGGACGCAGGCCTTATAATAACGTGGAAGGATGGAGCGGCCAACGGGTCCCTCATTGTCTACCTACTTCATTGACTTCTTCGATGTTTGTGATCATGACGATTATCGGAGCTCTCTGCTGCCAAACCATGTTCCAGAAATCACCGACGGTGTTGACCGTGGGGCCCTGGGTCGCGATATAAACCTTTTCTTCTTCTCCATAACCCTGGAGACAAACAAAGGGTCAGCCGGAGAGAGAGAGAGAAACGCGTTGCCCACCCAGAGCTCGGCAGCGTCCCAACGTACCCGTATGTAGTTGGCATTTATGTAAGAGCTCAGCGGGTCATCCTCCTGGCCGGGCGACGTAAGGCACACTCTGCTATGGGGGTCTGAAACACACAAAATCCCTTCTTTTAAAAGAAAAAATCTTTTTCTTGAAGAATTTAGAAATTCTTAACGTTTTGGTGCTTAAGAGTATTCTCTTCCCAATAATTATAGCAACATTCCTCGGTTAACTGTAATATACAGGTGTATCTCTCTCTCTTTTTTTTTTTTTTAAATAGAGTTTTTTGGTTGCTAAGCAACAGCACAAAATCAATGGGGCAATTACCGGATAAAAAAAAGCATTTCTGTTTGTAGACATGAGTTTTTTCAGGCCTGTTTTAATCATACTTGGTACCTACTTGGTAATATTGTTTTGTATCTGTTCTTTCTTACTAATCCCAGGATTTCATATTCTTTTGGATCCACAAAATTCATCGGAATTTCCTGATAAAAAAAAATACAGGTAGAAAAAATTCCAATAAATAAGATAAAAAAAGATTCATAGCAAACAATGTGCAATCGTATGTTCAAAGATCAAGTCCACGGTTAAAAGTGGTAAAAATGCAGCAATTGCCATAGCAACTGATGCAATATTACGACCAATAGGAGCCACTTGTAGCGCTTTTATTTTGAGAACAGCGCCCCCACGCAGAAGACAGGTTGCAGCTGGAATTACAGTTTGGGAAGCTCTGGATTAAAGTCTTCTGCTCTAGATATTGGTAAAGTATGCCCAAAAAAGGAGTTGGGGCGTGGAACAAAAATATAGTGGGTGGGACTTATTTTAAACCCCTCCCACTGGCATATCACGTCGTGAAAGACGGCTAAAGACTAACTTACCTCGAACCCTAAGTATCTCAGAAAATAATTTATTTTAAATTATTCTGCCTGTAAAGGTGTAGAAAATAATTATTTGCTTAAATAGTTAAAATTTGACATGAAATGACTCAAAACTGATTTTTGTTATTTTCAATAGCTTTTTCTTGCATTATTTTTGTATTTTTTTTCCCTGCACGTCCCCCCCCCCCAGCGTTGTTCTGCGTTACTAATCACGAACAGAAAAAAAAGAGCATTTCCCCGATATATAAAAGAAAAATAACTTACAAAGAATTCTTTCTGGAGAGAAAAAGAATCCAGAGCTCGCTCGTGTAATTCCTCCTTGGTCAGGACGTTGCTCGCGGTCTCCAGGTATTCCCGAGACGACTGCTCCCGGGGGGACATGATGTGTCCGTAGGGTTCCATGGATCCCGGGGTGCACATATCCAGGGTCAATGAAACATTGGAGCCCCGCCTGTACAATGAGAACGTACACCGGTGTAAATGCACCCAAAGCAGCACAAATGCCCCGAGTGGCTCTTATCGGCCGCCATATTCTATGTTTCTACCCCAATTCGTGTTTAGCTTTGAGCCGGGACGTAGACATCACCTCTCCTGGAGTCCCACGGGTTTCACGGACAGGGTCCCGAGATCCGTGTCTCCTCTGATGTCCATCAAACAGTCAAAAACCGGAGTGTCCGGGACGGGCTCGAGGTCTAAAAACTCCTCCGTTTTGTCATCTGTCCATTCGGAGTAAGTGAAGGACGGCTGGCGGCTCACAGACTGACGGCGGTCGTCGGAGAAAACCGGCTCGCTCTGCGACCTCAGATACCAGATCTGAAAGCGGGAGGGGGGGGGGAAATAATCCAGAAGCACATTTTTGACCTTGTGTTTGCCAGACGGCGCTTGTTTGGACACCCCTAGAATAACAAGAGCTTTCGTGCACAGATGTCACACTCGGTCACATTCTAATTGTTCATCTCTGCCCAGCCTCGTACTTTCATACCGTCGATGAATACAACATTCTAGAACACAGAGGAAACATTCAATGCCGGCCTGTCCTTTTGTTCAAACCTAAGCTATTAAATAATAATAATAATAATAATAATACTAATAATAATACTAATAATAAGGGCTGCGGCATTGGACGGCGTTATATAAATGATTATTAATGATATGAATTCTAAAAGGGTTTATCTGTTCTAGGATTTCTCGCTAAGGTTCTAGAACCTGCGAGGGGTGAGGAGGACGCGCGGAACGAATGAGCTCACCGTGGTTCCCGCGAGAGCCGCCGCCAAGAACAGAATCACCAGGAAGAAGCCGGAGACTTCTATTTTCCAAAATCCACTCTGCATCGTCGTAAGGTCCTGAGGAGAAAAAAATACAAACGGCAGTTTTTTCAGGGTTTGGCATTATTTTGGTTCACTTGGGGCCCCCCCCGCACACCGCGCATCATGAAGGCTCAAGGCGCCTGGGGCAGGGTTGGGGGCTTCACCTTGTGGCTCCTGTAACATGGAAGTGATAACGCTGGATTGGCAGGTTCTGTGTTGGCTTATTTTGGGGGGGGGGTCAGCCTTGGGATCCTTCCAGCGCAGCCAATGAGAACAGAGCAAGATCCAATTTCCCATTGGCTTCATGTGATTTGTCATCATGGAGCTTCTGGACAGCATATTTCTTAACCTTTATTCACCCAAATACAACTTCAAATATTTATTCGCAACTATCTATCTATTATATCTATCTATCCATCCATCTATCTATCTATCTATCTATCTATCTATCTATCTATCTATCTATCTATCTATCTATCCATCCATCTATCTATCTATCTATCTATCTATCTATCTATCTATCTATCTATCTATCTATTATATCCATCCATCTATCATTCTATCTATATCTATCTATCTATTATCTATCTATCTATCTATCTATCTATCTATCTATCTATCTATCTATTATATCTATCTCTCTATCTATCTATCTATCTATCTATCTATCTATCTATCTATCTATCTATCTATCTATCTATCTATCTATCTCTCTATCTATCTATCTATCTATCTATCTATCTATCTATCGATCTATCTATCTATCTATCTATCTGTCTGTCTATCTATCTATCTATCTATCTATCTATCTATCTATCTATCTATCTATCTATCTATCCATCTATCTATTATTTATCTATCCATCTATCTATCTATCTATCCATCTATCTATTATTTATCTATCTATCTATCTATCTATCTATCTATCTATCTATCTATCTATTATCTATCTATCTATCTATTATCTATCTATCTATCTATCTATCTATCTATCTATCTATCTATCTATCTATCTATCTATTCTAATCTCGTGTTCGGAATCGTTTCTGATGTAATGAAATAATATGAGGAGAGTCGTGCTCAGAAAGCTTGGCCGAGGTCACAGGGTGGGCGTCCTCGTCGGGTGACATTATTCGGGGGTCCACGTGATTTTATTTCAGTCTCGGGGTCGGGTTGGAGGCTCCAGACGGTCTGAACGGAAATCTCATTTACTCTTCCATCCGGAAACTTCTAACGGCTGGTATTGGTCTTCGCTGCGGCATTGAGGACGCTCCTCCCCGTTACCCGCGATATTCTTCTCCCGCAGAAAGTGAATTATTGGGTATTAATGCTATTTGGTATTAATGAGCTTTTATTACCTTTTGCCATTTTCTGTATAAATCACTTTAATTGTCCTCATTTCCCCGAAGGTTCCAATAACTTGCATCGTCTCTATATGTAAATATTCTCGCGGGGAAAGGAAGTCGACGGAAATTAAAAAGTTTGGAAGGAAGATATTATTATCACACGGGGGGGGGGATTACCGTGACGATTCCAGGCGATTGTTACTTTATGACATCATCGCTGGTCCACAAAAGGAAAGTATTAGGTTCTACAGAGTTGGGGTTCAGGGGTTTGGGTGGAGAGGACTTACTAATATCTGGGAGAGGGCGAGGAGGCAGATGCTGCCCCCTATCGTCATGATATTCCATAACGCGGCCCAGCTGGAGCGCCGGTTCCTCTCTACGTTTGGCGAGGGATCCATCCCAACGTGCCGGTCCTGGCGCTCGTCGGTCTCATCCACGGTAGCCATGTCCTCATAAGAACTTCCGTCATCGAGGGACCTAACCCCGGGGCGGAATAAACACAGCGATCAAACGTTTGCAGCGGCCCCGCCATCATTCTAGACCTAAAGCAGACGCTCTACTTGTCTCAAGTCCCACATTTTACATTTCTATACCCAAAATAAACCCGTAGAACAGCGTTTCCAGATTAAAATCAGCGATATATATCATAAAAACCATAATACACGGGGAAAGTTTTCTTGCAGGATTCTGCAGGATTATTCCTCCCCAGTGGGTCATCTCTCGGCCATCGCCATATCGTCCCTGGTCACCGACCGCCATTTTCATTATATTAATAAATTTCAATAACTTCGGCAGATTATAATAAGAAACATATATATGTATATACGTATTAAAAAACACTTTATGCATCTGCAACGGAAGCAGCCGAACTGCATGATTATTCCTCCCCATTAGGTGATTTCGCGCTATCGCTGATTGTCGTTGGATAATAATTGATAAAATAATAAATAAAGCGGTCATTTTGATAAAATAGGCGACAGATTCCGGTTCTGCATGCCGCTCGTCTCGGGGATGACTAACCCGTGCATGCGCAGAGATGAAACGTCCCTCCCCGCGCAGCGCTGGATTTATCCCCATCTCTGCCGTGAGTCATGAGAATATATTAGAATTCCGGACATGTGCGCAGCCTGCGTGGGCTGAGAAGGAAGAGGCTTCCGAGACCTCGTTCTCTTAGTTTTTTTTTTTTTTTGTAGCAGAGAACGATCTCTCGGCTCCGGAAAGATCTTTCAGATAAAAAAAACAATAAAAAAATGACAATTTAAACACGCACATTCTAATCCACGGAGAACGTCACGTTTTGAGGACGTTTTCATCTTTTTTTTCTCCCTTTACGTAAAAAAAAAATAAAGATAAAAAAAAAAAAATCCCACGTAATAAAAAAATATACGATCGGCGTTTAACCCCCGGCTTCCCGAGCCGGACGTCACAAAAAAGATTATTTGCGTTATTTAGTTACAGTCTTTGAGGATTGAATGATATATTTAGGTGAAATAATATATTTTTGGGGATAGTTTTGCCGGATGCCTGCTGGTGATTGGACGGTGTGGTCGCTGACAATTCTCTGCGGCGCTGTTGCCATGGGAGATGCATTTCTGGAGTAGACTTTAATATATTTTAGCGGATTTATGCATTATTTTAGTTATTGGTGTGAGAAAATAAGATTTCTGTCTCCTTGAGCTCCTCCCAGGTGCCCCTGCTGAGAGCCGGAAGTGTACCTAGGTATGCTTCCTGCACATGCTCAGAACACGGGAGTTTTAGTCAGTCTGAACATGGAGCAGACACGTGATTGGCTGACACTGCTTTCATTGAAGCTCAGCTCTCGGTGGCTTCGATAGGAAGTGCTGCGGGGCACGTGCAGGAAGTGTACCTAAGTATGCTTCCTGTTTCAGTGAGACATGTTTATTAACCCCTACAACTGCAACGCGCACAGAAATGCTTACATCCATGCAAAATGGACTCCAATACGTGTTGGGAAGAAAGTATGTGCTGTTACCCCAATCTGGGGGGTAAATGGGCAGATTCTCAGGGATCACACAGTTCACAGCCGGACCCTTCACACTCAGCTCTCGTTTAATGATGTCTGAGCATCCCAGCTGGTGCTTTTCTCATTCATATGCCACAACCGAAATCCCTGCTTGAACACAGGTGACTTCATTCAAAATATCACAGTTTTCAGCAAACAGACCGCGATGCGTGAGAGAAGACAGATAGATGCTTCTGCATACAGTTCCGAATGCTTACTTTCTGTGTGAATAATAGACTTCTCTGCCTTCCCTTCAGTGCCCCTCAGACTAATGCTTCTTATTTCCTACCAATTTCTGCTGCAATCTTCTAGGTCCACCTGACCTTCTCTCGCGTGCAATTCCCACCAACGCCGCTGAAACCTTCCCGTCCCTCATTCATCCTTTATGCCTCCAACACCCAATGATAAAAGATAATCAACCCTGCTTAGCGTACGGCGCTCCTATTTTTGGATTTTTAATATTAAACGCCGTGCGATATAAGTCTTAGCTGCTACGGAGAGAGAGAAGGAATGAAAAACAGAGAAAAAGAATGAAAAACAGAGAAAAAGAATGAAAATCGCCTACTTTTTTTTTTTTTACAATGGGAAATCAGGCAAAAGCTCCATTCCAACAGCTCTATATACAACAATACAGATGACTCAAAGGTCTCTTTTTTACTGGGATCGGAGATGGTATAAACAGCTGGGGAGCTGGCAGCACCAAATCCCACGTCTGACACCAATCGTCTGATGTAAGATCCCAATGACATCACAAGGAGTAAAAGTGACATCACTGTGAACCCGGCGGTGATCAAATTTATTTTTAATAATAATAAATATATCCTCTCAAAAATATAACACAATAGAAAATGGTAATAAAAGGCAGTTCTGGGCATAATTTTAATTTACGAATGAAGCTGAAATCTTGTGGAACGCATCATCACGCAAATGGCTGAGATTCTGGCCAGAAACCCTTATTTAATCATTTTCTTGCTAGGAGTAGAGATGTAAAATTCCCAGAAATGTTTTAACCATTTATTTTTTTTGTTAAAAGGTCTAAATTAATTCAATGACACGACAGACTCTGCTAGGGGGGGGGAGGGGGATACTTTTTTTTTTTTAGAGAATTTATTTATTAATGAATATCATAAATATTTAATTGCCAGTTTTCCATGACAATAGACAAAATACTATAGAAAGAGTGTTTAACCCTTTCCTTTCCCACTGTGCAAAAGAACAAAAAAAATAATAATAAATACATTTAAAAAAAAATAAAAAGACCTAATTCTGGGGTATCCACCATCAGTTGTACCCCATTATTGGATGACGCTGTATAAATAAGGCGGGGATGCCCTTTAAAGACCCCTGACGTAACACGCTGCCCCCCACTCGTCTCTGATGCCTAATGACAGATTTACCTGCTTGATGTCTAATAAAAAAACAATTAGTCATTCGGTGTCAATGAATCACTAGATCCATACATCGCCTTCCACGGCAAGTTATTAGTGAGACCCCCTCGTAGAGCGAGTTCTTTATAGCGAGACGTCAGACGCTGCCAGGTTTAAAGGACGCTTTTCATTCTTCTCATTTTTATTTTATTTTATTACAATGAGCTGCATTGCCCCCCCCCCCTGAAAAAAGACGGAGTCATCAGCATTAAGGGTGATTTTATTATTATTATTTTTTTGGGGGGGCGAGGGCAAACATAAAAAAAAGTCATAAAAAATTATAAATAAAAATTACGGTGCCAACCTTGACTCTGATTTTAATTTTAAAACTTGGCGTCTTAATAACAGCAAAACAGTTAAAATTAGAAAGTGACAATAAATCAGGAAACAAAAAAAAATTCACGTTAATTAGTTATTTTTAGTCTGGTTTTAAGTTATTTATATGTTATATTTTTTAGCATTTTTTATGCATTTTTTTCACCATCACTACACAAATTAATGAACTTTACTTTAAATGAAGACTGGTTTAAAAATAGCAAGCCCCCCCCCCCCAGTTTAATTCAAATTTTGGGTTGATATGGAAATAATACAACGTTTAAATGCGGTTTAAATAACGTGATGCGGTTTCCTAGCGTTAGACGTAAGATCTTGGTGAATGGCTGATAATTACATTTTTATAATGTCATATTATTAAAAATACAGAAACACCTAAAATACACAATCAGTAATTCATTAATTTAGTAGAGGAACGTCTGATTTCAACGGACGACATAACTCTCCGTGATTATATAATTGTTATTATTATATAAGGATCAGAGCCGTCGATTGTGCTCGTGGCCCCTCGGGCACGGACGGGGGTCTCTCCTCTCTGGGAAAGAATGGGGTATAGGAGCCGCATGGTGGCTCAAAGGGCCCCTCACCGCGCAGCACCTGGGGCAGCTGCCCTTCTCCCCCCCCCCCCACAGAAGCTACAGCCCTGCCATGGACAGAATAGCCCAAAACTATACATTATCAGCCAGCGCGATCATAAAAATATTTAATAAACCCAGCAGAATAATTGATGCCTGAGTGTGAGAGCCCACTTACCACATTCAGCAGCCCATGTCTGTACCCCTTTAAACGTTAAATTCCTTCCTCAGCACCAAATCATCCAGGTACCTGTAACGATATGATGTGAACACGTTAGATATTGCCTCACGTCCCTCGTGTCTCTGTGTAGTCTGGACGGTCCTTTTTTGTGCCCCAAAACCCCTCCTTCCTCTGCCTATGGCCCTCTTTTCTAGGTGTTAGCATGTGTGAGTGTATGCTGTTAGAATGTGTGTGTGTTACTGTATAGTATTAGAGTGTCAGCGGGTGTGTGTGGTGTTAGCATGTGTGAGTGTATGCTGTTAGAATGTGTGTGTTACTGTATAGTATTAGAGTGTCAGCGGGTGTGTGCGGTGTTAGTGTGTGTGTGTGTGTATGCTGTTAGAATGTGTGTGTTACTGTATAGTATTAGAGTGTCAGCGGGTGTGTGCGGTGTTAGTGTGTGTGTGTGTGTATGCTGTTAGAATGTGTGTGTGTTACTGTATAGTATTAGAGTGTCAGCGGGTGTGTGTGGTGTTAGTGTGTGTGAGTGTATGCTGTTAGAATGTGTGTGTTACTGTATAGTATTAGAGTGTCAGCGGGTGTGTGGTGTTAGTATGTGTGAGTGTATGCTGTTAGAATGTGTGTGTTACTGTATAGTATTAGAGTGTCAGCGGGTATGTGTGGTGTTAGTGTGTGAGTGTATGCTGCTAGAATGTGTGTGTTACTGTATAGTAGTAGAGTGTCAGCGGGTGTGTGCGGTGTTCGTGCGTGTTTGTGAGTGTATGCTGATAGAATGTGTGTGTTACTGTATAGTAGTAGAGTGTCAGCGGGTGTGTGCGGTGTTCGTGCGTGTTTGTGAGTGTATGCTGATAGAATGTGTGTGTGTTACTGTATAGTATTAGAGTGTCAGCAGGTGTGTATGGTGTTAGTGTGTGTGAGTGTATGCTGTTAGAATGTGTGTGTGTTACTGTATAGTATTAGAGTGTCAGCGGGTGTGTGGTGTTAGTGTGTGTGAGTGTATGCTGCTAGAATGTGTGTGTTACTGTATAGTAGTAGAGTGTCAGCGGGTGTGTGTGGTGTTCGTGCGTGTTTCTGAGTGTATGCTGATAGAATGTGTGTGTGTTACTGTATAGTATTAGAGTGTCAGCAGGTGTGTGTGGTGTTAGTGTGTGAGTGTATGCTGATAGAATGTGTGTGTTACTGTATAGTATTAGAGTGTCAGTGGGTGTGCGGTGTTAGTGTGTGTGAGTGTCTGCTGTTAGAATGTGTGTGTTACTGTATAGTATTAGAGTGTCAGTGGGTGTGCGGTGTTAGTGTGTGTGAGTGTCTGCTGTTAGAATGTGTGTGTTACTGTATAGTATTAGAGTGTCAGCAGGTGTGTGTGGTGTTAGTGTGTGAGTGTATGCTGATAGAATGTGTGTGTTACTGTATAGTATTAGAGTGTCAGCGGGTGTGTGGTGTTAGTGTGTGTGAGTGTATGCTGATAGAATGTGTGTGTTACTGTATAGTATTAGAGTGTCGGCGGGTGTGTGGTGTTAGTGTGTGTGAGTGTATGCTGTTAGAATGTGTGTGTGTTACTGTATAGTATTAGAGTGTCAGTGGGTGTGCGGTGTTAGTGTGTGTGAGTGTCTGCTGTTAGAATGTGTGTGTTACTGTATAGTATTAGAGTGTCAGCGGGTGTGTGGTGTTAGTGTGTGTGAGTGTATGCTGTTAGAATGTGTGTGTGTTACTTTATAGTATTAGAGTGTCAGCGGGTGTGTGTGGTGTTAGTGTGTGTGAGTGTATGCTGTTAGAATGTGTGTGTTACTGTATAGTATTACAGTGTCAGCGGGTGTGTGGTGTTAGTGTGTGTGAGTGTATGCTGTTAGAATGTGTGTGTGTTACTGTATAGTATTAGAGTGTCAGCGGGTGTGTGTGGTGTTAGTGTGTGTGAGTGTATGCTGTTAGAATGTGTGTGTTAATGTATAGTATTAGAGTGTCAGCGGGTGTGTGCGGTGTTAGTGTGTGTGAGTGTATGCTGTTAGAATGTGTGTGTTACTGTATAGTATTAGAGTGTCAGCGGGTGTGTGTGGTGTTAGTGTGTGTGAGTGTATGCTGTTAGAATGTGTGTGTTACTGTATAGTATTAGAGTGTCAGCGGGTGTGTGTGGTGTTAGTGTGTGTGAGTGTATGCTGTTAGAATGTGTGTGTTACTGTATATTATTAGAGTGTCAGCGGGTGTGTGGTGTTAGTGTGTGTGAGTGTATGCTGATAGAATGTGTGTGTTACTGTATAGTATTAGAGTGTCAGCGGGTGTGTGGTGTTAGTGCGTGTGTGTGAGTGTATGCTGTTAGAATGCGTGTGTTACTGTATAGTATTAGAGTGTCAGCGGGTGTGTGGTGTTAGTGTGTGTGAGTGTATGCTGTTAGAATGTGTGTGTTACTGTATAGTATTAGAGTGTCAGCGGGTGTGTGGTGTTAGTGTGTGTGAGTGTATGCTGTTAGAATGCGTGTGTTACTGTATAGTATTAGAGTGTCAGCGGGTGTGTGGTGTTAGTGTGTGTGAGTGTATGCTGTTAGAATGTGTGTGTTACTGTATAGTATTAGAGTGTCAGCGGGTGTGTGGTGTTAGTGTGTGAGTGTATGCTGTTAGAATGCGTGTGTTACTGTAGAGTATTATGCTGCTAGAACAAATAAATGCCAGGAATCCCATTTTACTTGGTAACAAAGCCTGCTTTAAAACACTTTTTGTATCAAAGAACGAATGTATTTATTTCTCTTGTTTTATTTGTTTATTGGGTTGTTTTTGGAAACTGCGAGAAAGAAACATTAATAACAGAAAAGAAACCGATCCCAATCACAGCATAAAAGGAAATACCGAGTATCCGACAGCCTTAGGAGATGTCTGAATCCTCGGTTATTGCATCCTTCACGCTGAATAAATAACCTTTAGAAGAAGAATAATGGGGTTTATTTACCCCGTTTCATTTATAAAGCCAATTCCTGCTGTTTCTATACACATTATCGGGGCTTTTAGGGCTGTAGAACCCTGCGATCCCCTCATACCCAGCAAACATTCTGACCTCCTAGAAAAGAGGGGCATCAGGGGAGGAAAGAGGGGCATCAGGGGAGGAGAGAGGGGCATCAGGAGCAGGAGAGAGGGGCATCAGGAAAGGAAAGAGGAGGACAGATGACAGATGAGGAGAGAGGGGCATCAGGATGTAGGGACCAAAGAGGGACTGGTCAAACTGAACAGGGACACTTAAGCTTTGTGCTCTTTTCTCCCACTGATTATGTGGGCGTGGCCCGCACTTTCTCGCACATTAAGGCCCTTTATCCGTGGAATACGATGATTCATTTCAAAGAGAATTCTGTCATCAAACATTCGTTAAGTCAGAGAGCGTTTCATTTATTCTGTGGGTAGTTCCAAGTATTATCCCCCCGCCGGCAATCTGCTCTCGTTATAGAGTTACTCTGCATCATCTCACATACAAACCCAGAACCTGCCCGCAGATCGGCCTCATTCGGCCCCCGTCTAGTCTGTCCGTTTCTCCTGCTGTAACGACTCAAACCTTAATCAGCCGTTGGTCTCGTCTCAGATTCAAGAGCCGTATGTCTATCCCATGCATGTTTAAATACCTTTTACCACTTCTGCCGGGAGGCTGTTCCACTTATCTACCAGCTTCTCAGTAACACAATTTCCATACATTCCATCTCAGCCTCTTGACATGGTCCCGGTCTCTGCCCCCCCCCTCCCCGACCGGGCTCGCAGTCTGCCGCATGACGCAACGCTGTATTTTTAACCGCAAAGCGGTAAATAAAAGATGTTGTGTGTTCGGAGCACATGCAGCGCATATTCGCTGCCTACACGTCATGTGTGGGTGCGCGGTTAGTCATCTAATGGGCATGTGTGATTGACAGAGCGCATTTCGTGTTTCATGTCAGGATGGAAGACAGTCACCAATTTAGTTTTAAATACCCGGCGTGTAATCGGCTGCCAGCGCTCCTTGGATCCCTCGCTCCTCGCTGTCTTTTGCAGCCTTCTGTCAGAAGGATTCTGCTGGCAACGCTTCGCACCCTCTTGGCTAAGAAATAAATTAAGGCTCAAAAACCCACTTTCTGCATGACCTTCAAGAACTAATTGTTTCTGAGTCACCCGGCCGGCTTCTGCAATCCTCAAAGAAACGCTCAACAATTTTATTAATTTTTAATTATTTTACTTTTTTCTTTAGGTTTTTGAATCTTGGGGCCGGGTTCTAACATGGAATCTTTAAAGAAACGCTCAACACAAGAATTTTTATTAATTTTCAATTGTTATAAAATTTGTGTGATGTAATGTAATGTTTTTTTAATGTAAAAACTAAAAATATAAAATGTTCTAAATAATAATAATAATAAAAAAATATATATAAAGGCCATAATAGCCATTCAAATAACTGTGTTGGCAGGTGCAAAGTTTGATAAATTACCATAGCAACCACTGACTTTGTCCAATCAAAACTTTTTGTTAGAAAAAGTAATTCAGGTGTAAAGTTTGATAAATTACCATAGCAACCAGTGACTTTGTCCAATCAAAACTTTTTGTTAGAAAAAGTATTTCAGGTGTAAAGTTTGATAAATTACCATAGCAACCAGTGACATTGCCCAATCAGCAGGAATATTTCCAGGGTTGCTATGGTGATAAGAGCATTTTAAGACCAGAATCACTTTTGACATATGTTTTTTAAGTTGCATTTTTGATCTATGTTATAGAGTTTTTTATTTTTTATTGGATTTCCTTACGTTTATCTTTTCCAAGGAAACGAGGATTTATGGAATAACTTCTCCGACGCTATTTTTTGGAAAATACATTAGTTATGGTTATTTTTTTTTTTTTGTTTGATTTCTTTAAGCAAATATAAAAATATAATTGGCACGGGAAGCATTGGATAAGTAAGAAGCCATCATATGAGAAGTAAAACAGGTTTTTTTAAAGCACGGCCACGTTCGGCAGATTGGAATGAATGCAAAATTAAAATGTAAAAATAAAGTCATTTTTGGCAACGCTCAACGCAATATGCCCCGAAAAAACCCTCCATGAAAGTGATTTTCCTCCTTGGTTCTTTAAGGGTGGCTTCTGTAGGTCATATACATACCTGGGAACTTCTGGACTCCCCGGAGCCCACCCTTATGGGACGCGGCCAGGCCTGACCACTGACGTTGGAGGCGTTCCCGTTCATGTAGAGGGCGTTCCCGCTGGCGTCAGGGGCGTTCCTACTGATATCGTGGGAAACACCCCATTTAAAGAGGAAATGGGTGAGGAGTGGGGACTGTCAAGACCCGGCTCCCGCGACCTGGAGGATTCGGGTGTTGACCTGGAGAACCTAGAGAAGCGGTTCTTCCCTTGGGGTTTGACCCGGAAAGTTCCCAGGTATGGAAAGAGGGCCACAGGGGAGAAAATAGGGGAATCATGGGAAAAAAGGCGGGCACAGGGGAAGAAGGAGGGGCATCAGGGGAGGAAAGGGGGGATCATCCTATAGCACCCTCACTGAGAAGGAGTTGAGTTATCTGACTGTATTCACTGAAATAACATATCAGTGGACAAGCAATTTACAGGCCCATGTAAAAAAATAATTGGCCTACCAAGAAACCAATCAGAAGACAGCTAGAGCACCAATCACGTTCACTGATATGAAATTGTGAACGCAAAAAAAAAAAAATAATAATAATGCCGACGTCTGTCACAGAATTTAAACATCCAAGTAAAAATAAGCAAAATTATGGAAACGCCTCAAAATATAATATTTTATGTCAACTGAACAATAATTTAACCCCTTCCGTACCGGCGTTCTCGGACTGTGTCTTCCCTTGAAGACCGCAGTTTTATTTAAATATTTTAATTCCGTGCTCGTGATTCGCTTCCATAGCGACGCTGGATCGCGCATCATCGATGACGTACCTGGTACGTCCCGGTCTGTGGGTGACACCCAACCAGGAAGTACCAGGTATGTCATCGGTACGGAAGGGGTTAAGAAATGTATTCTAATGTTTGTTTTATCGTAAAATGATATGTCGGTGTCGCCATTTATATGAACAGAACCAGCTCGCTTTTCTAGTGAACAGCAACCGTTGAATTTTAAAAAAGCCAAAAACTAAAGAAAATATTTTAGACATAGAGAAAAAAATTCTCAGAAAATCATTTTTTGCAGGTGGGAATTTTTTTCTCTTTTATGTAACAATTAAACTATTAACAATGTAACAATTTGTGACTTATGAATCATTTTCATATATCGGAAATAGGATTTTACTTATTTCTGGGTTTATTGTTGGTTTTGCTCCGCCGGATACAGGAAAGAAATAATATTTTTAACCTCTCTTGTTTTTTAAAGTAATCATACAAATGTGTGAAGGCTATTTATGTCACGGCAAAATACCCAAAGGAGTGTGACTCAGCCCAGAAACGGGGGCCCATTAAAGTCATGAGTCAACGGTGTGAATTTAAAGCGCGCCCCACGGAGAGGAGAACCGGCGCTCTATAAATTAGATTTCTGCGTCACCTCGACTACCGCCTGACGTTTTATTTCTGCGATTTCCAAACCCGTGTAGGATGTCGTTTTTCATTAAGATTAAGTTCAAAGCCGGACATTTCATACTCTGATAAAACAATGGACTTCAGAATGAATATAAACGTAGATATTATCTATTGATACATCTTATGCTAACACACATTCTAACACCATAGACTGACACTCAAACAATAACACTAACACACACACACACTCTAACACTGTACATAGACACTCCATCCAGTCTCACACTGTAGACTGACACCCCACACACATTCACTCTAACGCCGTACACTACCACCCAACACAGTCTAAAACGACACATTGACACCCCCATACACAATCACACTAAGACCACACACTGACATCCCACACTGCACACTAACACACACTCGGTCTAACACTGTACACTAATACACCACACACACTCACTCTAACACCATACACTAACATCCAACACAGTCTAACACTGTGACACATTGACACCCCCACAGCACAAACACTCAAACACTGTACACTGACACCCCACACTGCACACTAACACACACTCGGTCTAACACTGTACACTAATACCCCACACACTCCCTCTAACACCATACACTAACACCCAACACAGTCTAAAACTATACATTGACACCCCCATACACAATCACTCTAAGGCCATACACTGACACCGCACACTGCACACTAACACACACTCACTCTAACACCATACACTAACACCCAACACAGTCTAACACTGAACGTTGACACCCCCACAGCACGCTGTACACGGACACGCACACACACATTAAATTATTTAATAATGCAAATAAACGACCTGCTCCAGAAAAATTTGTCCTTTTGAATCAAAACGAATGATTTCATGTATGTGTGTGGGGTTTGTCCTCTTTGGAGCGGTAATGTTATGAATTTACTTACGTGCCGTTTACTAATGATAATAATAAAAAAGAACTACTAGGTACCAATGTGAGATTTTTGGATTTTTTGTCCCCTTTGTGCAAGTGTTGGGTAATACATGACATCATAACACAATATATATTTATATATATAAAAAAGAAAATAATGATAAATATATATATATTTATATTATATATTTATATAAAATATATAAAATGTTCTAAATCATATATATATATATATATATATATATATATAAATATATATATATATATATTAACCCCTTAAGGCATGATCCTTTGGGCATCTAGGTCTGCGTCAGGTGGCTGCGTTTGCAAAGATTTACTGAATAAGAGGGTCCCATTGGTCAAACTACCGTTTATAGTATTTCAGACGCGAAACACCACAAATCAAATTATTTTTACAGGGTCAACTACAAAAAAGTTACAAAGGACAGTAACTTTATAAATTATATTTCTTGAAATTATCTCTTCAAACAAAACAGCCCCCCCCCAACCACTTTGAGCCCCGACAGGCATGTAAACAAATCTCAATGGAGAATAACACATCATCACCAGGTAGATAGAAAAAACAGTACATACAGAATATGAGAATAAATCTACAAATTTCCAGCTCGGTGGTAGTCATGGATACGGCAAAATCCACAGAATGTCGAAACAACAAGCCGACGACACATAGGGCCATGTTTATCGCGCCCCAACTCAAGGCCATGTTGGAGCAAAAGAGGCAAATTTGTAACATGAATGCTGATTGGTGGAAATGCAGCTCTCTGATCCAGAATCAGTGTCTTATGATAGAGAGAAAGGAATTTGTGGCGGCTCTGAGGGTTTGTCGTCTTTCGAGTGGATCCATCGCGTGGAGCAGGAAATATTTATGATTTAATATCAAATAAACTGGGAATGTGGAGGATTCTGAAGGAATGTGGAGGATTTACACAATAAAGTCCAGAAGGGGAGATAGTGTTGGGGAGAAGGAGAAGAATGGATTGGAGGAAAGGACACAGAGAGAGAGATAGAAGGTTAGGGTGGGAGAAGAGAATGAATGGAAGAAAAGTTCAGAGAGAGGCAGCAAAGTGAAATACAGAGACGCCTATTATCCATTATCCATTATCCAGGGCTCCCAATGGGCAATCATTGTATACTTTAAACGCAACTACTATCAGTAATTAAAATCAATATGTACACTATTCTAACAATCGCGTCTCTCCGAGTCTCATTTTCCCTTAAATAGGTATCGAGTCACCTTTCTTTTTGATGTTCTAACACCTGAAGCATTCTGGGAATCTCAGGCTGGGTACAGGAGAGACACTGATGTCCTTTAACTGCGACCCCTGCCAGCAGGCGCCGTGGGTGCTGAGGGGGCATGGGGGCAGATCGCATGGAGAATGCAAGATACAGGGCTCTGCATGCTGCGATAAGAGAGGGACAGAGAGTGTGTGTTAGTGTTCATGTGTGTGTATGTTAGTGTATGGTGTTAGAGTGTGTGTGTTTACCATATGGCGTTAGAGTGTGTGTTTGTGCACATTAGTGAATGGTATTAGCATGAATGTGTGTGTTAGTAATTGTCAGCATATATATAACCCCAAGTGACACTTAAGCTGGGATGTCTCCAATTACCTCTCTATCTATCCGGAATTTAAAGAATATGGAAAAACCACTAAATGAAGATCAGATCTTCAAAGATCAGAACATATGCCAAAACAACGCCCTTACTGTGATAGAAACCTGTTAAACATGATACGTGCCATATCCAACCCTCCGAAAAATGACATGAGGTTCCGTGACCTCACACGAGCCAAATTATATCCAGTCCAAGGACCTTCGAATGTCCAGGGATCATCTGCGAAACTAAAATTGCGATGGGTTGGATGTAAAACTGAAAGGTACGTAGAAATCCCATCTCCATCGATGATCAGAGAAAGTTCTATTTTTCCGTGAAATGCAGACGTCCGCTAATGTAGCGTGAATGAGATAAAGTGCTATTATCATTGATAAAAAAAACAAAAAACACTTACTAGCATCACGGCTGTTAATATTTAAAAAGATGCTTCCTCTCCTCTTTGAGAGAACAATCATTTGACCCCCCCTCTCCTCTCCTCCCCCCCTCTCCTCTCCTCTCCCCCCCTCTCCTCTCCTCTCCTCTCCCCTCCTCTCCTCCACATCTGCCGAGTGTCGGCAAAACAGCAGGGTTACAAGCAGATGCCATCTCAGAGCAAACCGAGAAGGAGAGAGGTGAATAAGACGTTCTAAAACAATAAAAAAAACATACAGATTTTAATAAAAAAGAAAAAAAAACTATAAAATTTTGCTAAAAATTGACAACCTCCCCGTTTTTTTAAGGAAATGTGATGTCCGTAAAGGGTACCCCTGATTTGTGACATCACCGCCCCTAGAATAGTTTTGATATTTGTAATACATTTTCATGTTTCAACTAATGCCAGCGTTATTATGTTTATTTAGAATTCATTACCAAGAAATGATCAAATTTGTCTTTTATTAAATTTTAGTTTTTTAGTTAATCAGAGCCAAAAGTAGCCTGCAAGCGCCAGGGATACTTTATTTTTGTTCACGCTGGGAGAGCACAACAGTTTCTAGAAGAACATTTTACCAGATTGTCACTTTTTTTTGCCCCATTATGTCTAAGGCCTTCTATTATTATTATTATTATTATTATTATTATTATTATTATTATTATTATTATCATTATTTTAGCACAATTATCTTACTCTTGAAGTTTATTGGGGACAAAATTCTTTATACATTTCCTTAAATCTCCCTGATTGAAAGGGTCAAGACGTGCCATACCTGAAATAACCTGAAGTAATGTTTTATTGATTAGGTAAGAAGGTGGCTTTAAGTATTTTAGATTTGTGAATCTGGATACATTTACAGAATGGGTAAAAAAAAAGGCATAAAATAAAAATAAATATAACTCTTAGACCTGGCTATTGGAAGCCAGACGTGACGAATGTCCCCTTGGCACGTGTCTACAATGCTAATAGCAACAAATCCATCCCAGACCCACTCATCGGGGTCGGTTGTGTTGGTTTAGGGCACACAATGACATTGTTGGTCCTTTCAAAAAAAAAAGAACAACTTCAAATAGTTGAGTATTTGTGGAAACCGCAGGATACGGAGAGACAATATGTGCTCATAATATACAATTACCCAACTGGCCGAGAGGATCAGATGGAAATGAATAATCACAGCTTAGTATTTGGTAAGTTTGGGCTAAACCCCCCCCGAAGAAGCTCTAGCCATGGGGATCTACAGTGGGATGACCCCCATTCGTCCTAAGAGCTCCAGAAAGGGTCAACGAGACTCGACTTCCAAATAATCGAGAGGGTTCTACTGAATGAGAAGATTCCACTCTACTCCAGAACGTGGCGTCTCTTCTCTCCCATAACGATGAGATACAAAATAGTTGAATAAAAATGGTAACAGTGTTACAGTGTCGCGGTTCTTGGATGTAGACGATGGAGCCGCGTTCCTTCTACCTTGGCCCTGGTGCATCGGCCGAGAAGGTCGGTGGCCACCAAGCTGTTGTCCTCCTTACAGCTCGACCAACACAATTACTGTTGATCCAACACAACGGGTGTCTTAAAAGGACAAACGCCCTTATGTAAGCTCATAATTAAGTCAGCGCTTAACCCTTTGATTGCCGGTATGCCCTCCGACGCCCCAAAAAACGTCGTTTCCAGAGCTTGCGCTTTTATCATTTTGCCAAATGACTCAACAAATGCTCATCTCTTCCACGGGCACCGCTGCGCAGACAAAATAGATTTGGACTTTTTTTTTGGTCATCGTGGGGTTTTTTTTTTTTGTTTTTTTTTTTGCACGGACGCGGGATTTTAATTAAAGGGATTTGCGTATCACGCGACGTTGGTGCCCGAGAGTGAAGCTATTTAAGCTGCCGTTGGAAGCTACTGAGATACAGAAAACACAATAATGCGTCAGGACGAAGCCTCGAGAGGAGATATGGGAACAGCGTGAGCGGTGGGGGTAATTAAGCCTGTAGGTAACACGGACTTTCCCGCTTGCGTGTCGTATGTGGGCTTGTACTGCGGTACAAAGCGGCGCTGGAACATGTTTCGTGGATACATGGAGTTGTTGCTTGTTTCTTATTGAGTAAGACCTTCAGCTTAGCCCATTCACTAACCGTTCCCCCCATAACACCTCTGCCTATTCTTTATTAGCCAGACCCTCGGATCGCCAGCGACTTCTCTGTATCCAGAACACTCGTTAAGACACATAAACAGTCGCTAATCAGCCAGCCCCTCGCGCGGCTTCCACGCCAGACCCCTTCCCCACGCTACAGACGTGCTGAGAAGATGAAATGCTATCGATTACCCCAACAATACAATTATTATTCCTTTCATGTGCTGATGTACACAAAACAAAAAAACGACACCAAAATCACGCAGCCCCGAAAACGGAAGGCATTAACCCTCCGAGCCCCGGCAAGCTGAACGCCCAGCTGGGATTTAAATGGTTAACCCAGGTAGCTTCTTTACAACGTATGAATGAGACGGTCTTGTTTTTCTATCTGCATTGAATCTTTGCCATATTGTAAAAACGCAGAGTCCCTCAAACTAGAAGGGGGGGAAAAAATATATATATATAAAAATACAATCATCCTATATATATTAAAAAAATCTATTCTGTACACAGAGAATTTCTGCTCTAAATGGAATTTATGGAATATTGATAGAATTCTAACATTGCCAAAAACCTTCTCATTGTTATCATGTTGCAAAACCGCAAACTGCATGTAAAAAAAAACAAACAAAAAAAAAAAACAAAAGGAGTTTTTACCTTAATAAATGGGAAGTTTGGGTTTTCGGGCTTTTTTTCCTCTTTGCATCAATTTAGAAATTTCTTTTTTTTTTTTTCCTCCCCTTTTTCAGCGGTGTTTTGATTTTCCAGATTCCGAGAGAGCCTGGGGGGGGGGGACGCGTTTATGAAGCAGGACTGCGGTCTCTGGAAGCACTTGGAACGGATGCTCTTTTACGTTGCACCCTTTTGAGCATCTATTGCCTCTCCTCCCTTGCAAGCATCGTCACCCCCTGCATCCCACCTCTCTTCTCTCCTCTTCCTC
Organism: Spea bombifrons; assembly: GCF_027358695.1. Classification (NCBI taxonomy): domain Eukaryota; kingdom Metazoa; phylum Chordata; class Amphibia; order Anura; family Pelobatidae; genus Spea; species Spea bombifrons. Next base: position 3,181,019 of record NC_071096.1, read on the forward strand.
TCTTTCTTCCCTTATATTTTTTTTTCCCCTCCTCGCTCCTTCTCAGATCGGTGACTTGATTGATCGAGAGAGCCCACCCACACGCGTGGGTTTCTTTCTTTTTTCTTTTTTTTTCTCAATAGAAAAAAAAAGACGGTGGGAAAGGGGGAGGAGAAAGAAGGAGGAATATGAATGAAATCATCGGGCTCTCCAGCTCCAGTAAGCGCTGCGCGCAGGTTTGTGGAAGCTGTCGCTGGAAGACTCAGGAGGCTAGTGTCACAACGTATTAATCCTGCCTCCAGCCGCCTGTGTCTGCCATGGCCGCAGAGCCAATATGTAGCCAGCATCGCTGCGTCATCGCCTGCTGGAGGAGACCTCAACTCATTGAGGGACAGCCTGAGCCACGGGGCACGTTACGTATTCATTGCAGACGTTCGAAATTTAGCTCCTCCGATCTTTGATTTGCAGGATTTGGGAAGGGCGTTAGGCGGCGGAGGCAGCAGCGACGGGTTTAGAGGGGGGGGGGTATTTGGCCAAAGGTCCACCAATGGACCATGGGTTTCCACAAGCCTCGTCATGGAAGCCAAAGTCTGTTAGGTTAGCCTAGCCCTGGTTATTAGCCAGCGGAATCATAAATAACGAGATCCACCGTAACTGTAAGAGGAGGCCTTGTGAGTTAATGCAGATACTTGGTTTTATACTAGTGGAAATGTTGGAATTCTTTGGTTTTGATACAAAGTACAGGGGGGGGGGTTTATTTCAAAGAAATGTTGAAAAGAGCGGCCATAATCACTAGAGGCTGAGATGGAATGTAAGAAAGTGTTACTTTACTGAATAGGTGGTAGATAAGTGGAACAGCCTCCCAGCAGAAGTGGTAGAGGGTAATACAGTGAGGGTATGAAACACGCATGGGATAGACATACGGCTCCTGAATCTAAGACGAGACCAACCACTGAGGTTTGAGTCTTTACAGCAGGATAAACAGGCCACTAGACGGGGGCCGAACGGGGCCGATCTACCGGCAGGTTCTCTTTCAATGTATTTAAAAGATTCTAATGCTTTAAGTAACCAAAACTCTGATTATAGACTACATTTTGCGTACAATGTTCTTATTGCCTACATTTTTTAAAAACCCCACAAAGTGTCGCATTCCGCTGCATTGCTGCTACTTTCACTTTTTTGCGTTTAAAGCAGGAATCGCCGAAATGTTTACAAAGCTCGCCGCCATTTGTAGAGCGAATGCTCGTATTCCGTTCCGTTCTTTATACGGCTTCTGGTAAACATTATCGATCGGCAAACATTTCATATAGGAAATGCCCAAATCTAGAGAGTTTGGATGGTAGTACTTCTGAAACATTTACAGCAATCCTGGCGACCATTATCTACTCTTGGCTCTTGGGTCGCACCTGATTGATGACCAAATACATTTTAAGAACCGCTTGTAAACTTATTTACCGGTTCCTTCAATGGCATTCCAGATTTTCGAGGCTCATCAGCATTCATCGGACGTTACTGGGGCTTCCATAAACAGGCGAAGAACCTCAGTCTACACAACGAGTGTTGGCCAAAGCTTGGATGGCTTGGAACCTTCTGAATCAACATTTGGAAAAGTTACAATTCTCTAACCTCTTGGTGGCTGAAGACACGGAGAATTGTAGCCAGAGGTCAACAAAGTACCCCCAGCATTGATGCCCCCGATGTTACCCACGGTGCGGCAGGTGGAAAACCAGCCTTTCTAACCTTATTCCACATGGCTGCCGCGGTTGCATTTACATGGCCGCTCTGTTCACGTAATCATTTCTAGTCATCTTAGATCCTACCAAGGCCACAATCCAGAGCCTCGAAACGGTTGGGACATCAAGGTCTCGGGGGACAACAAGGGTAAACGGTACGCCGCGTATTTTCGTTACCTTAGAAATCTCAGCAGAATGACTTGAATGCTTTTTATTATATTTTTTTTTATTATTTACTTGTTTCTCTTGAGCGCTCTGAAGGTTGTTTGTTGTTCGAGGTACATTTACTGCGCCGAGAGATAAACAGAATAGAAATCGGAAGCGCGTCGCTACTGAACTTAATGCGGACGGCCAACTCCCGTTCCTGGTTGAGGTCTCCATGTTGTATATCATGGGCCATAGGTGGGATATCGCAAACCCCCCCAATTCCCACTGCACTTAATAATCTTGGACGTGGTTTTCCGCCACCTCCTCCATTTGTGTCTGACGCTCCTATCGATCGACCGCACAAAGGAAAACTGTTTTTATATATATAAAAAAATACTATTGTATATATTTTTTTTTCTTATTTTTAGCTTCCTTTGTATTTGAAAGAATTGCCGTCGAATTATATCACCACCCACGAAGACAGCTGCGTGACGCAAACCCCGGATGCATGACAGGCGTTGGGGAAAGAAAGAAAGAAAGAAAAAAAAACAAAAGATGGAGATAGGACGATGGACAAAAGAATACATTATTCTTCAGAGCGCACGACGGAATGAGAGGTAGGGAGCGTTCGCCGGTCCTCCGGAGGTCGGTTGCAACAGTAACTCACTTTTCAGGCGTCCGGGGGGGGTACTTCTCGCCGGTTATTACTCACTTCCTGCTCCCCGCGTCAGAACGTGTTTGGGAAAGTGTTATGTAGATCGTTAATATAGAATCAAAAAGGAGGTAAAAATGCCATGTGTGGTGTGGCAGCCGTAGGAAGAAATCCGTGTTCCGGTGTGGGCTGAAAGGACAATTTATTTATTTTTTTTGTATTTGCACAAATTGCATCCCTATTCTCTTTGAGCCGAGCCATCGCCGGAGCTACGAGTCTTCGAACACCCACATTCCTCCATTATGTGATTACTCCGAATGGCAATGAACCTAAATAACCCGATAATTCACTCCCAGATGAAGTAGATTTTTTATTTTTTTTATTTTACATTTTTCTGTTTTTTTTTTTTTTTGATAGATGTTACGGTAACTGGAAAAAACTGATAAAACGGATAAAATGGAGAAAAAAAAAATCAATGCGTTCAAATGATCAGCATTAGAATGCTGATGGCTTGGCGTATTATTATTTTGTTTTCCCCATTTTTCGGGCTCTGCTCACTGCCGATACCCGACGCGTAATGACCCTGAGCATGAATCGTCCTTTCATGGAGATGTTAAGGACATGCGCGGCTGGGGGTATGGAGTTCCCCGCAGGGTTAGACCAGGTTGACAGCCCTGCCTCTTTTGGGGGATAACCTGGCAAGGGTTGTAGTTGAAGGGCATCATTCTTACGTCTTTCTCCGTAGACCTGATGGAGACTCCTGTGTTCTCAAGCTACATAAGACTTTATGGCATACGGACAATAGTGAGCCAACAGGGAACATGCGCAACACCTGAGTGATGCCCAAAACTGATTGAAATGCTACCTTTCACTTTAGAAAAGAAGCCCTCGTTTTAGCGAGATGTCCTACAGAATTTTGACTTAACCGTGAGGCTCTCAGCCTGCCCTAGTACCCCGACAATGTCTATTTTAATCACTCATTCTTTCCTATCAGATACCTCTATTAAGATGGAAAGAAGATACAATGGAGTTTGTTCTAGGTTCTCGTTTGAGCAAATAAAATGTTTTCGAATCTAATTTTAATTAAAAAAAAAATGAATTAAAAAAAATATTTTTTTATTATATTATTTTATTTATTTTATTTAGCTTTTTCATCGTAGATTCATAACACTTCAGAAAGATATTTTATAGAAATCAACACAATATTTTGTTTTTCTCGTCACCCAAAATGTTAGCTCATTTTCACTTAAAATTATTTTCTAATTTAAAAAAAAATAAAATAAAAAAAATAAATGGATGTTCAGTAAAAAGCGGGACAACCTTTCAAATAAATTATGTTAATGTGATTTATTTACCGATTATGCGAAGGCTTTGTTGTTGTTTAATCAAGTGGTCGTTCTCGGTAGGCAACACGGCATTTTTTATGTTTTTATCGCCTGGGTTTTTTTTTTAAAACAATAGCGGATGGGCCCCTAATAAAGCTAAAGGCGTCATAAACAGCAGAAAACCCTATTGTCTCCGGGAGTAATTGACCTGTTTCACCAGAATTTGTACTTTACATTCAAATTCCTCGTACGGTGAGCTCCATCCGTTCCACTTACCCGCTGAATGATGTAAAATAATCAGATCCTGTTGTTTCCATGGTAACACCTACTTCCTGTTTTGCCGTTTATTCTCCAGGGTATCCGATAATACCACCAACTACTTAGCGTTACTCACTTTGTTCCGCTATCTTTCCATTCAGGAAGCGCATTGTAAATATGTTTTTTTTTTTTTTTGTGTAATTTGAAGCCGCTTTCGTTGAAATTTATTCCGTCGTTATGGTTGCACCTGAACGTTTCACGCTCTTTGCATTTCCAATGGCCGATATCTTTTGATTCGGCCCCATATATAATATAATTACGGTCAGCGAGTACAACTTAACCGCTTCCGTGTTTCCAGTTTATTAATGTTTCATTTTTTTTCTAATTTTACGGTGGAAATTAAATATTCTCATCACAAATTAGATTTTCTTTAAAAAAAAAAAATCAATAATTATTTAAACTTTGGAAAATCTATGTGCAAAGGTAACTCCATTTACTTAACTTGAAACAACGCAAGTCAACCAATCCAAATGGCAACTCGTCTATTCACGAAGAGCCAAGTTGCTGTTGAGTTGGGTTGGGTTGGGTTTGGTCGACCTGAACCTGGAAAGTCTTCTGTTGACTTGGGTCGAGTTGTTGGCTGTCTGTTGACTTGGGTCGAGTTGTTGGCTGTCTGTTGAGTTGGGTCGAGTTGTTGGCTGTCTGTTGACTTGGGTCGAGTTGTTGGCTGTCTGTTGACTTGGGTCGAGTTGTTGGCTGTCGAGCTCAACTCAAACGTAGCAAAGTTAACTGCAGTTGCGTTAATCGTTGAGTGTAAGTCTACCATCAAGTCTATCTGAAGAGGCCGGCAGTACGTCGAGACAATGGTCAAGTTGGTCTTTGACTTAGGCAATCCTTTACTGTTTTAACGGTGTTCTGGATTAAAGTCAAGTTGTTTTTTTTAAATGTTTTTTTTTTTACTTTAGTTGACTCAATAGATGAGTTTTCATGTTTTTTTTATAGCATCTTGCTGAGTTGGCAGTTTTTAAAAATATATATTATTATTTTTTTATTATATGCAATGTTTTGTGTGGGCAACAGTCAGCTCCAGCAGTTGATGTTATATTGGGGTATTTTTTTTTATTCTGAAATCTCTAAAAGGTAATTTTCTATCAGATCCTTTTTCCAGAGCATAACTCCATTTTTATAGACTAATTCTTTAGAAAAATAAAAATTGTTGCCTCTATTATGTTGTTTAAACTGACAATTCCAACTTGCTCTCTCTTAATAATTCAATTATTAAGATTTTTTCTTTTTTTTTTGCATACTCATCAGGTTGCGTCTTTTGAATATTGCTATAAATGCCTAAATTAAATGTTTTTTTAATTTAAAATACATCTAAATAAAATATATACGCCACCATTTTTGAAATGCACTTTTATTAAAAGTTATTCGTTTCCAAAGTTATTTAAAGCACTTAGCTTTTTTTTTTTTTTTCTTTCAAAAAAATCTCCAGAAATAATGTACAGCCGCATTCTTCGGTTTCTAGTTTTCTGGCATTTAGCCCAAGAACATGTGATAAAATTGTAAAAACATTCAATCAGATTGTTACCATGGCGATTCTTAACTAAAATTACCAATACTAACATGTGTCTGTGTATATTCAGGGACTGGGGGAAAAAAATAGAATTTTGAGAATCCTCAAGAAAAAAAAGGCAAATAACGAGAGGAGCCGCTTGTAATTGGACTTTATTTAACTTGAGTTGATTAATTGTTGCCCAATTGTAAATAATATGTTGGTATTAAAAAAAAACACACACATTGACGTCATTTATCATGTCTTCTTGTAACGCTTCCCCATGCGCTGGCTGGACTTGTTTATACTTTGCCTTATTTATTTCCTGTTTCCAGCCACTAGTGGCCGCCCTTGCTATTCAGAGCCTCTCAGACTAATTATCAGGTCCAGCTGCAGTTGATCTCATGATCAAATCAGCCTTTATAAACCTGCCCAGCCCTGCAGTCTGGGCCTTGACTGTAATGTTTGAGGACTACCTGTTTGGTTCCTGATTTGTTCCAGTACCTTGCCGTGTTCCAGTACCTTGCCTTGCTCCAGTACCTTGCCTTGCTCCAGTACCTTGCCTTGCTCCAGTACCTTGCCTTGCTCCAGTACCTTGCCTTGCTCCAGTACCTTGCCTTGCTCCAGTACCTTGCCTTGCTCCAGTACCTTGCCTTGCTCCAGTACCTTGCCTTGCTCCAGTACCTTGCCTTGCTCCAGTACCTTGCCTTGCTCCAGTACCTTGCCTTGCTCCAGTACCTTGCCTTGCTCCAGTACCTTGCCTTGTTCCAGTACCTGCCTTGTTCCAGTACCTGTCTTGTTCCAGTACCTGCCTTGTTCTAGTACCTGCCGTGTTCCTGAGTTGCGGCCTGCGCCCCACTAAGTGGACTCCCAAGAGGAGTGCCCTGCATCGCGACTCCCAGGATGACTGCCAACTAGCGGACTACCCTGGTTGAGTGCCCTGCAAGTGGGCAACCTGCCGTGTGCCCTGCAAGTGGGCAACCTGCCGTGTTCCTGAGTTGCGGCCTGCGCCCCACTAAGTGGACTCCCAAGTAGAGTACCCTGCAAGTGGGCAACCTGCCGTGTGCCCTGCAAGTGGGCAACCTGCCATGTTCCTGAGTTGCGGCCAGCGCCCCAGTAAGTGGACTCCAAAGTCGAGTACCCTGTAAGTGGGCAACCTGCCGTGTGCCCTGCAAGTGGGCAACCTGCCATGTTCCTGAGTTGCGGCCAGCGCCCCAGTAAGTGGACTCCAAAGTCGAGTACCCTGTAAGTGGGCAACCTGCCGTGTGCCCTGCAAGTGGGCAACCTGCCGTGTGCCCTGGAAGAGGGCTTCTAGTCGTGTGCCCCGCAAGAGGGCTTCTAGCCGTGCCGTGTGCCCCGCAAGAGGGCTTATCTGCCGTGTGCCCCGCAAGAGGGCTTATCTGCCGTGTGCCCCGCAAGAGGGCTTATCTGTCGTGTGCCCCGCAAGAGGGCTTATCTGTCGTGTGCCCCGCAAGAGGGCTTATCTGCCGTGTGCCCCGCAAGAGGGCTTATCTGCCGTGTGCCCCGCAAGAGGGCTTATCTGCCGTGTGCCCCGCAAGAGGGCTTATCTGCCGTGTGCCCCGCAAGAGGGCTTCCTGCCGTGTGCCCTGCAATTGGGCTTCCTGCCGTGTGCCCTGCAATTGGGCTTCCAGCCAAGAGACATTCCTTTCTTAAGTTCTGCTTCCCTTATGAGGTTTGCCCCATCCGTGTGTTCCGTTTGTCTTAGTCTGTAGTCCAAAGGTATGTCTCTGTGTTATGTGTTTTGATTACATGTCTGTTTGTTCCGTATCTTTGTCTTGCAGGGATTAGCGTTAGGACCCACCGTCATTGGAGTACTTTGGCGTAGTGGTGGGCTAAGCATACTATGGCCATAAGATGTGACGGAATCTCCAATAGTTATCTAATAGTCCTAGGCTAGTTTCTGTATAGTGTGTCCTGTCTTGTTCGTGTCTGTTGTATCACCTGCACCTGGGCTCCTTATCAACCTGTGTCCTCGGTTCGTGACAGAATGTCAAGGCCAATACGAGGAGTCCGCGGGGATGCCTGCAGTACTGGAATTAGTGGTGAACACGAAGACCCAGACACAAAGAGACCACAGGTCTGTAAGCATCCGGGGGCTGCTCCTTGCGGTGGGGGTATGTAACGCTTCCCCATGCGCTGGCTGGACTTGTTTATACTTTGCCTTATTTATTTCCTGTTTCCAGCCACTAGTGGCCGCCCTTGCTATTCAGAGCCTCTCAGACTAATTATCAGGTCCAGCTGCAGTTGATCTCATGATCAAATCAGCCTTTATAAACCTGCCCAGCCCTGCAGTCTGGGCCTTGACTGTAATGTTTGAGGACTACCTGTTTGGTTCCTGATTTGTTCCAGTACCTTGCCGTGTTCCAGTACCTTGCCTTGCTCCAGTACCTTGCCGTGTTCCAGTACCTTGCCTTGCTCCAGTACCTTGCCTTGCTCCAGTACCTTGCCTTGCTCCAGTACCTTGCCTTGCTCCAGTACCTTGCCTTGCTCCAGTACCTTGCCTTGCTCCAGTACCTTGCCTTGCTCCAGTACCTTGCCTTGCTCCAGTACCTTGCCTTGCTCCAGTACCTTGCCTTGCTCCAGTACCTTGCCTTGTTCCAGTACCTGCCTTGTTCCAGTACCTGTCTTGTTCCAGTACCTGCCTTGTTCTAGTACCTGCCGTGTTCCTGAGTTGCGGCCTGCGCCCCACTAAGTGGACTCCCAAGAGGAGTGCCCTGCATCGCGACTCCCAGGATGACTGCCAACTAGCGGACTACCCTGGTTGAGTGCCCTGCAAGTGGGCAACCTGCCGTGTGCCCTGCAAGTGGGCAACCTGCCGTGTTCCTGAGTTGCGGCCTGCGCCCCACTAAGTGGACTCCCAAGTAGAGTACCCTGCAAGTGGGCAACCTGCCGTGTGCCCTGCAAGTGGGCAACCTGCCATGTTCCTGAGTTGCGGCCAGCGCCCCAGTAAGTGGACTCCAAAGTCGAGTACCCTGTAAGTGGGCAACCTGCCGTGTGCCCTGCAAGTGGGCAACCTGCCATGTTCCTGAGTTGCGGCCAGCGCCCCAGTAAGTGGACTCCAAAGTCGAGTACCCTGTAAGTGGGCAACCTGCCGTGTGCCCTGCAAGTGGGCAACCTGCCGTGTGCCCTGGAAGAGGGCTTCTAGTCGTGTGCCCCGCAAGAGGGCTTCTAGCCGTGCCGTGTGCCCCGCAAGAGGGCTTATCTGCCGTGTGCCCCGCAAGAGGGCTTATCTGCCGTGTGCCCCGCAAGAGGGCTTATCTGTCGTGTGCCCCGCAAGAGGGCTTATCTGTCGTGTGCCCCGCAAGAGGGCTTATCTGCCGTGTGCCCCGCAAGAGGGCTTATCTGCCGTGTGCCCCGCAAGAGGGCTTATCTGCCGTGTGCCCCGCAAGAGGGCTTATCTGCCGTGTGCCCCGCAAGAGGGCTTCCTGCCGTGTGCCCTGCAATTGGGCTTCCTGCCGTGTGCCCTGCAATTGGGCTTCCAGCCAAGAGACATTCCTTTCTTAAGTTCTGCTTCCCTTATGAGGTTTGCCCCATCCGTGTGTTCCGTTTGTCTTAGTCTGTAGTCCAAAGGTATGTCTCTGTGTTATGTGTTTTGATTACATGTCTGTTTGTTCCGTATCTTTGTCTTGCAGGGATTAGCGTTAGGACCCACCGTCATTGGAGTACTTTGGCGTAGTGGTGGGCTAAGCATACTATGGCCATAAGATGTGACGGAATCTCCAATAGTTATCTAATAGTCCTAGGCTAGTTTCTGTATAGTGTGTCCTGTCTTGTTCGTGTCTGTTGTATCACCTGCACCTGGGCTCCTTATCAACCTGTGTCCTCGGTTCGTGACACTTCTGTAGATCTGTTTGGGGTCTACTGATAAAGATTCGAGAAGATGGTCAACTTGAGTTGCTTGGACGAGTTGGTTGAAAATAAACTTGACTTCTGACTTGACCACCATTAAAGTTATCTCGACTCCAGTCAACTTGACTGCCAACCCACAAAGGTTTGCTATGAAGACCACAGCAACCCTTGTCTTCACAAAAATTCCACCTAAGCTGAATAGTCAGCCAAGCTGGAAAAGGGTTTCAACTCAACTGAGTCAACCCAACCCTTCAAAGAGGAGGCAACTTGGTCTAGAACTCATCTAAAGTCTATCTGTCTGCTTCACCTGATGTTTCACTTGACTTGGAAAATCAACTCAACTGACAGACTCGATGATCAGCTCAACAGTCGTTGAAGACAACTCGATGGCAACGACACTGGACTCGAGTTTACCTAGTTGAGTGCTGTTGAGTGGCCTTGTGTTAAGTCAGACAACTCGAACTTTAGTGAATCGACCTGGTTACTTAACGTGTTCTAATATGTGTCAAAATGAACAGAGGAACTTATATTATCTGAGACAGCCAATAGATGGTGCTCTCGTGTCGCACATCTCACCACAATACCTCGCCTCAGCGTAGTCACAAGACAAGTATTGTGTTTGTAGCTGGAATCAGGATATCTGTTCTCAATCTAACCGGCTGCAGGTTTCCTGTTTGCACCACGAGAAGGATCTTGGAAGAAAATCCGTTTAACAAAGAAGGGCAAGTAGTTAGGAGTTGGGGCAGATCGATCAGGTACACGTAAGATCTGTTCCAACAGAGGTGGCAACTCTCAGCGTGTTCGGTAATGCAGGTGACTTGGGCTTGGCTCAAATGTAAACGTGACCTACATGGGTGCATTTTACCTGCCCACTTCATGGTGCAATAAGTGACATTTTGGGCCCTTCTAGTGAAAAATGCACACAAAACGCAAGTCTCGGCACCAAAGTTCACCCAAAGCGACATAAAAACTGCAACAAAATAAAAGCTTTATATATTAATAAAACAATAATATGAGTTGGAAAGTGTCACCTACCAAAAGTTTAAACAGAGCTAAGAGTGAGATGGTACAAAAGCCTTTTTTTATGAGAAAAAAGAAAAATGCCCGGGCAGAAATATATGGAAATCAGCAGATCGTCTAGATTTCAACTGATCTTATTTGTAATGCAAATGTTTCATCTTTAAATGGATTTGAATATTCCACTCATTCTAATGAGCCTGTAGATCAAGGTCGTTCTGGACAAACATAGAACACGATTCACACTGAATACAATGTATATTCATGTAGAATGTTGTCTACTGAAATTATCTAAATTGCAGCAAATTATTACAGGTTATTGACGAAATTGAAATCTATATATATATATTTCAGCACAAATGCGTGACTTGTGACTTATCCTAGTGGAACTATAAGATTTCATAAAAGTGTACTAATGTTTTTGCTGTTTTAGTGTATTTTGATAACTTTCATTTGGCAGAGGGGTTATCTGGAACTGAAAAGGAAGCGTGCAAAATCTGTATGATGGATCTGACCAAGGCTTTCTAATTGAAGAGATCTTTTTTTTTTTTCATTACTGTACTTATTAAAAAGAAGATTAAGGTGGAACTTCAGATCTTAGGAAAATATTTTGCCAAGTTGAGCGATTTCTTGTGCCAATCTGTATTTTGAAAGGTGTTTCCTTTCCCTCCGTACATCCTGGCGAAGTCCACCCTCCGTTTCCTGCTAAGCAGCTCATTACATCAGGCTGGAGGGAAAGTCTTGTACATATTATTGGCTTGTAGGACCTCATTAGTCCCCCGAGAGTACAGCACGTGTTCCGCCCGCCGTCACCGTGTAATAATATGTCTAGGATAAAAAAATACACTATTTCAGTTTTTCTGTCCCAATAAAGTTTATTTATTAAAATCCTGTTTAAAGGATGAATTTGTGAAATCCAGACACACTGAGATTGGTTAGAAGTAGAACTGAGCTTCCTGATTTGGCCACCAGATGTCAGGGATGACGTCCAAGCCAAAAAAAAAGAATGGTAACAATATGATGTTTCCATATGGCTCCTTCAGAGATACTGAATATTTGAATATTATATTTCATAAAGACTTTAGTTCATATTTAGGATTAAGACATTAGGACATCTCTAGTATGGCTGGCTGGATAACGTTGGCTTGACTCGAGCTTCTGGCTTGAATTGGCTCGTCTAGAGAGGAGTTGCCAACACCAGCACTTGGCCAGGGCGTATTCTCTGTATCCTGCAAATAAACCCTATTGGAACTTCATACTAACCCTTGCCTAAGGACAGAAAAATGAGAATACTGATATTTCAAGTTCTTCCGGCTTCCATCTCTTGAGTGACATGAACAGACATAACTGCATTGACCTTGGCTTTCAAAAACGTTCTCAAGAATACAACGACATATTTTTTTTTGTAAATGTAACAAAGTTAAACATAAACCAAGCAATAATTTAGAATTCAGATACTGATTAAGCACATGGGCTGTGTGCATGGATATGTCGGATTATTCGGTATCTTGGACACCCTTAGAAAGCGCCGGATGCTTTACCTACGACCTGATGTCCTAGACACTCTACAATTGTCCCATAGAATCTTCTTGCTGTGGTGCTGAAGTTGCGGTCTTGGAAAGTCACAGTTGTGTGAGGCAGGAAAATGTCCCCAAACTGTCACACAGCCAATGTTACGTTTCTTTCAGAAATGAGATTTCTTGTTACGGCCAAAAAGTTACGCCTTTCACTTTCCTGTCCGTGGAACATTGTGCTTCTTCACGTATGTGATCTTTCATGAACTTGACATGAGCAACAAAGTTCTTCTTGAAAAGCAATTGTTCCCTCTTAGATATCCCACCAACGAACGTCATTCCAAGGGAAGGGTGACCTGAAGATACTTGGACATCTTCCAGTGGTTCTTTGCAAATTAATGGGTGCTCTTGTGGAGGTTTTGGAAGAATGATCCCTTCTGGGTGGGGTAATAATAATCAAAAGAAATCCATGAAGGTGTTGCATTATCTAATTGGAGTTATGGTCGACCGACCAGATCTAACCCTAGAAGGTTATGGAAATATTTCCTACGAGGCTACATTAGAATGATTGCTGCCGGTCACCAAAGTTTATGGGGAACCCTTCCCAACCTCTCTGTTTAAGACGTTTGTTGTCCACCCTATAACTTCCAAGATGCCATCAAAACAACGTCCCGGCCATCGGTGGAGTTTGGGATGCGCGGCCATTGTATACAATGTTTCCAAAATCAGAATCAGAAACTCTGACTTAACTTTTATTAAAAGACTTCGCTAACAAGGATGGAACTACATATAAACATCTCACTAATTAGCAATTACTACCTGAGAAACTTTTCTGTATTCATTCAATAGTCCTTTCAGCCGGTCCATGAAGAAGGTCACTTGACTTGTGTTGTCAGCAAACCACTTTATGGTTCAAGGCAAGTTATACTTTTACTAGTGGGAAATTCCGATAAGGTTTCAGCCTGAATACCTGAAAAAACAAGGTTTTTATTACGATGGTTGGATTTTTCTCATAATCCCCCAGCACAACATATGATTTTTTTTATACATAAATATCCCAGGTCTTGTTAATATTTAGGAAAATAAATGTGTCCACGAGAGAAATGATCGTGTTTGGTAAATATTTCCTCTTAACGATCGGGTTTAAGTTCTGCTGTCCTTTGAAGTTCTGCTAGGAAATGTGTGGGAAGGGATCACTTTGTAATATAACACCATCTTGGGCTACAAAAGTCAATTAACCCAAAATATCGGTGATTTCAGCGAGTTTGAAAAACAACTTCCACGGGTGAGATAAAGCACTAAAAAACAGCACTTGCGTAATTATTTTTTAAATTATTTTTCCCTTATTCAGATTTATATTTTACAACTCTCGCACCCACCCATTAGACATTTCCTAAATTTCCCATGATCCCTCAGGGCAGAGACTGTACCGGAATCCTCCCGTCAGCCGGAGCGGGAAGTTGTAAGCCACTTCCTGTTCTCTCCCCGTAGACGGCGCATGAGCCTCTAGCGCTAGAGATTGTTTCCAGCCGCGCAGGTCCCTCCGTAACGCTGTTATCACACATATAATATAATATGTGATGGGGCAGCAAGATGGCGGCATAGAATAAGAGAGGTATTGCATGTTGCCTGCTGATGGTGGACGCTCTGCCGCTTTACCCCCTGGGTTTAGCTTTTATTTTTATGTTATTAACCCATCTAAAACTATTTTCCTGAATTTTATGTCTATGCATGTCCTTAAAATTAGTTAAAATTCGCCGCCTATGGTCAGTGGCAACTCAGTCTACTTTAAGGCCATTGGCTGCCAATCGACATATGTACGGTCGCCGACTGGATATGCGCGACCACATCTTACTACCACAGACTACTGGACAGATCTGCTGCCTGAACGGCAGTATAGGTAAATATGTGGCCCTATTAGCCACCGGCCCCGACGGCCATTCCGGGCCAAATACGCAAAGCTGCTTAATGCTTTCACCGACCTCTTCACAATGTATGAGATCTAGTTAATATTACATTTTTCATCACCATTAATTTATATTTTCTAAAAATGTAGAAAAAAATTTTTTTTATACAACAGGACTGAAAAAAATATGGACAAGGTTGTATTCAATTTTAATAAAATATTATTTGGCAGCATTTGGTGAAGGCTTCATATGAAGGGTAATATTAACATAAATATTTTTTTTAGTATTTTTAACAAATATGTTGTCATCGAACATGATAGAGGTGATTTATCTGGCCAAAACCACATTTTAACACTTTTGAAATTTTGTTAGAGAATTTTCCTTTTTTTGACAATTATTGCGTTTCCTGACAATTGTTTTTTTTTTTTTTGTAGGATGTTAGTATAAAAATAAGTTTTTATTGTACAGTGCAATGGAATATGATGGCGCTATAAAAAAAATAAAAAAAAAATAATGCAAATAATTATAATAATAATTAATTATGAAAGTATTAAACATTTTTAACTTGACTAATGCATCTTTAATTATTTTTTCTGTCTATTTGTTCACTTCACATGGTGCCATTGGTCCATATACATTTTTTATAAGGGTTGAAAATATAGCAAAAGGCAAAATGGTTACAGAAAGATTGTAAGCTCACAAGCGCAGGGCTCTCTTCTCCTTATTTACCAAAAGTATCATTGTCATGTTAAATTGTCTGTTGAATATTTTCACTGTTCCCTATTGTAACAGCGCTACGGAGTCTGCTGGCGCTACATAAATAGATGGAATAAAATAATAATAAATTAATAATAATAATAATCCCATAAAATACTAATTTATAGTTAATTAACCCATTATTGTACCCCCATTCCTAAACTCCCCGATGAGCAGACGAGTGCGTCCAGAGGTTCTGTTCCTGTTTTGGGGTAGACCGATTCTTGTAAAAACTGCCTTTTTTAGACAGTGAGACGGATTCTGTCCTTTCTAACCAAATTATAATGGAATGTGGGAGGAGTGGGGGGCAGAGATCATTTTTTTTAGTGAGCAACTTCCTCAAAGTCATGGTGGGAAAGGAATGCGAAAGAAGAAAAAAAAAAAATATATATATATATATGAAATCCTTGAGGAGGGAGCGAGCCAATGACTTCACTGTGACAGCAGCCAAATTGTCAGCTCCACACAATGAATGGAGGCATTTGACCCTTTCCTAACCCCCAGCCCCGGGACTGACTGCACACACAACTCACACTCCCAGCAGTGAAGGTGTTAAACCCCAAAAAGGAGCTTGACACTAGTGTTTTTGCTCCACCCAGACATTTTTCCCCCCCTCTCTAGAGCTCACATTTCTGCTAAGGCATGAAGGCAAGAAGAAGTACAGCTTCCTATTATCCCAAGTGACAGGGAGCCTGAGTGAAGCCGGGACCCTTCCTGCCATGTCTCGGGGGCAAAAAGAAGCCTGAAGAGGTCTGATCGCATCTGGAGATGGGGTTACTGGGGGTGGCCAGGAGGGCGACCCTTCTGCTGCTGCTGGTGGGGCTGCTGATCCTGAAGAAGGTAGGAAAATGATGTGCATTGGAGTCATCCCTGCTGCGAAACCGAGTGACAACGTTACACCTAGAACTCCTCACCTGCTGTTTCTATAAGTCAAATTGTTAAGTTTTATATATATATATATATATATATATATATATACCGGTATTTATATATATATACTTGTTATGTCCTGTCTACCCATTGTACAGCGCTACGGAATATGATGGCGCTATATAAAACAATACATAATAATGATAACTGAAAATACTGAGTGCTATGTGGATACAATGTATCGATAGTGCTTTGTTTATTTTCTTGTGTAGAATGATAAATATTTACAAACATTACTTCCCATATAATATTCCTGACCTCTGTAAGATACCCGGGGAGGAGTGCGTCGTATGCCTCGTTAATGTATATAATGATCGTATTATATAGGATTTAGCAGGTTCTAGTGGCTGGTATTACAATATTCTATACGTTCAGATCATCTGCCATTTGTTTCTTGAAAGTTATGTCTGCCTGTGAACCGTCCGGGTTGCCCTTTATGTCTGAGTTTTTTAGTCTGAGTCTTAGGGTCTTGTGAATAGGCAGATTCTGGGGGTCACATAGTCTGGATCTACTCGGATATAATGATATCTCAGCATCCCATTTGGTGCCTTTTCTTCCTGCTTGAATACAGGTGACTTCATTCAGAATAACCTTACTTTCTGACAAGTCATGGTTTTCATAAGATCCATTATTATAGCAGAAACACACGGCCGGCTTGGAAAATCCCGTGTTTTTAACTTTTTTTCTACTGTGCTTTAAAATAAACATCAGGAGGTGACATCAGTTATTAAGAGAAGAATAAAGAACTGTCAGGGACGAGATCTCCGGACGCAGTCCCTACGTTGAGATTGTATCGCGTGGAAGTGTCATTATAACCCGTAGGCCCACAGGGGTCCTTTAATGTATCCGAGAATGAATCACAGCCAAGCTCTATACCTACATCCTTCAGGAAATCCTGGAAGAAGCCAGCGATAACCTTAAATAGACCCGAGACCCCCTTCCGACCTCCTACTTATCAGACGCAGGAATTGTGGGATTTCCCTGAAAAGAACACTTTGTGGGTTATAAAACATTCATCGTATGTTAGAGCAGTTATAAGAGTAATGCTACTAGAAAAAACATTTTTATAATAATTGCATTACCAAATATCTTATTATTACATTATTATTATTATTATTATTATTAAACAGTAATTATAAGTTGCAGCATTTATAACAGTAACGTTACTAGAAGACAGTATCTGCACTAATATATTACATAATTATCATTTAAAAAAACATTTTTATAATAATTGCATTACCAAATATCTTATATTATAATTATTATTATTATTAAACAGTAATTATAAGTTACAGCAGTTATAACAGTAACGTCACTAGAAGACAGTATCTGCACTAATATATTACATAATTATCATTTACATTTTTTTTTAATAATAATTGCATTACCAAATATCTTATATTATTATTATTATTATTATTATTATTATTAAACAGTAATTATAAGTTACAGCAGTTATAACAGCAACGTTACTAGAAGACAGTATCTGCACTAATATATTACATAATTATCATTTAAAAAAACATTTTTATAATAATTGCATTACCAAATTCTTATATTATTATTATTATTATTATATTATTATTATTATTATTATTAAACAGTAATTATAAGTTACAGCAGTTATAACTGTAACGTTACTAGAAGACAGTATCTGCCCTAATATATTACATAGTTATTTCAAAAAAAACATTTTTATAATAATTGCATAACCCAATTTTATTATATATTATTATTAATATAATTAATAGTATTAATATGATTCATATTATTATTATTATATTATTATTATATTATTATTATTATTATTATATTATTGTTATTATTATCATCTTTTATTTATATGGTGCCACCAATTTCCATAGCTCTTCTTACAGTCCCTACATTTAAAGGGTCGGACAAAACTAAGAACCAAGACAAACCAATACATTGGGTACGGAGGACTGGGCTCACAAGCTTACGATCTATTGAAAGAATAAATCAGCTAATGTTTAGTTCAGAACGCTGGTGCTAAATGTGTAGAACAAAAGGTCAGAAATGATAATTATCGGCCAGTCTATCCCTGACGTTATCCGCACTGAGGACACAAGTCACATTGTGTCGCTATAAGCGTAAAACACTTGTACATTTGTGCGTTTTCTGTGCATTCAAGTAAAAATTATGCTGAGAGTGGTGAGAAAAAAAACGCCGCTTTATTTCATACTTTATTTTTATTATTTTTGCAGAAAAAAAGGGGACAAACCATAATGACATAATAGAAATGATACAAAATAGACCCACTTTTTATGCATAACCCCTGTATTGCATTAATCGTGATCGAAGCATTAGAATGTACAGTGATACGTTAGCGATCAGCGCTTTGGGGGTCTGTATTAAAGTTTACAGCAAGCACTGACTCCCCACCTCACGGGGTTTGATTTATCACAGGTGTAGCTGGGGTAAAACGCTCCTTAGCACAGGTGTGAAGGCGCGTGACTATCTCACGGATTAGCTTGTTTGCATGATGTCATTTGTTAAACGCACAGACAGTAAGCAAAGCTTCTGATACTTAATGAAAAGTGGGTTTTAAATAAAAAAAAAAATTAAGAATTTAGGCAAAAGTGCATCTGGTGCGTAAATCCCATTATTTAAATGGTGGCAGTGTCAAAGGAGACTACAATTCCCATTACCCGTGACCTGGGTAAATACTGCTCCGGGGTATATTCAGAGATCAATGAGTTCTGATTGGTACGGCCTATGGGAGAGAAAAGAGAGGGGAGACGGGGAGAGAAGAGAGAGAGATGGGGAGAGCCAGAGTTTTAGCTATAAGTTTTGCTTGAGAAGATGGTAGATAAGTGGAACAGCCTCCCAGCAGAAGTGGTAGAGGGTAATACAGTGAGGGGATTAATCATGCATGGGATAGACATACGGCTCCTGAATCTAAGACAAGACCAACGACTGATTAAGGTTTGAGTCTTTACAGCAGGAGGAACGGGCAGACTAGACGGGGGCCGCATGGGGCCGATCTGCCGGTTGGCTGGGAACACTTTCCCTTTGTTCTTTTCAGGTATCACCTGCACAGGTTCTCAACACTCCAAACGTTTGCAATTTTCCATGTGAATTCCATCACGCGGTTCCATTCCAAGAGGAAACGTATCATTTTTTAGGATAAAACTAGTGATCTGTGATATATACACCTGGCGTGAGATTTAGTCATTTTTCTTATATATGTATTTTTAAGGACACTAAGAGCTGAAGGGGACGTTTTTGCCCTTGTGGAAATTGTATTTACCCCCAAATAGTTATTTGGATCGTGTCGGGCGGCGGGGGCAGCACTGCTGGAATTGTCGGGACGTTGAATATCTGGGTGAAACCTGTTCTCCGAGGCCCTGGATTCACATATCTTTTTTTACTTATTAACCATGCGAAACAAACACATTCTCCCAGCACCGGGGCTCTCAGCAGCGCATTGCCTAATGTATAGGTTTCATAGAAGAGTTTATTTATGGCTGGAATAAAGACCCCCCCACTAGCCCGTCATCCATATATTATATATGTTAATTATACCAACCATTCTAACAACATAATACAGGTATTTACAAACATAATTCAATTAATAATGTTAATAATTAAAAATATTATTATTTTTTTTATTTATAAGTAGTTAAAGTAATAGTTTATTTGACCCAATAAGAATGCTTATTAAAGTATGTATTCCTTAAAAAATAGAAGAAAATGCACTTGAGGTAGAAGCTGCAGCTCAGCAGGTGAAGCTGCCCTTTTGCTCCATGGCAGTAAAGTACTCCTATTGAAATCAATGGGAGTGCTTTTTGTGCATGCAAGCAGGGGTCAGACAGACCCAACCCTGCCTACCGTGTTGGCCATATGCTAATTTAACTATGCATTATACAGGGCTGGCTAACAGATTTAAGTATACATTATACAGGGTCAGGGTCCCCCTGTCATAATACAGAGCAACGTCAGGATATCAGAGATGTTTTGTGAGATGTCTTAAATTCTTCTCTTTGAACAGTCTTATCAGGCTTGTCCTTGTCTGGCCCCCATTGTGTTGAATGGACCATTGATCCTATATAGGGGCAACCCTAGAACCTGGGGGACTCAGAGGACTTCAAAGACACCTTTACAACCAACTCCATTGAGCGGTGACAGCCGCTGGGCAGTTGAAAGGGCTTCCCTTCCGTGTGGGCGCGTTCGCTGCCGGGGCAGATATTAAAGCTCAGAGCCACTGACATACCAGTCATTAAATCATAATATTATACAACTTTATACAGCTTTATCGTTTCTGCTGCTTTCGGTAAAAAATCCTTTTTCCTTGAGCCTGAATGGATGCCCTCTAGTCCTTTGCACAGTCCTATTAATGAACATATAATGTATTCTATAAGCCACGAATAGATTTGAAAATATATTTACATTAAAATGCCTGATGTTATATAAATGTATGAATAAAATGTATTATTCTCCACCCAAACACCTAATCTCATAAAGGCCAATTCTTAAAATACAGATTGGATTCTGGGAACTGCGTCTGTGTTATTATGTTCTTTAAATGCTGACAGTTAAAGGAAATGTGTCCCTTTCACTCCCACCAATTAATGTTTTTCTTATTAAGTAAGTTCAAAGATGTTGACAAAATATTAAACCCAAGGCCTAGTTTGGGAGATTTTTTTCCTGTTTTTCTTATAACTTCTCCCTCTCGACTTCCAGCAAAGATCTCACATTAGTGTTCGAAGAAATGAAGCCAAAATGGTGGAGTTTACCCTCATTAGATTTAGATTAGTGTTCAAATAGAGATGAAGCCAAAATGGTGGAGCTTAGTCTCATTAGATTTAGATTAGTGTTCGAATAGAGATGAAGCCAAAATGGAGGAGCTTATATTATATACAAGATAAGAGACTAATTAACCATTCTGTGCCCGGGCTGATAAACTTTTCCAGAATGTTAGAGCCAGAAAGACCAACGTACTCTATACTGAGCTCCTATAACTTTGGTGCTAAAAGTAATCTTTTTACTGATCTCCGGATTTTTTGTATTCTTGTTCTAGCGTTTAAAATGCTGCAAAACATGTAAGGGTAACATATAGGAACACTTCCCGAGTGTCCCAGCTTAGTTTGTCCAGTCCCTTGTTGGTTCTCAACTCTCTCCTTTTCCTCCCCTGATGCCCCTCTTTTCTAGGAGGTCAGAATGTTTGCTGGGTATGAGGATATCTCAGGGTTCTACAGCCCTAAAAGCCCCGATAATGTATATAGAAACAGCAAGGAACAGCTTTATAAATTAAACGGTTTAAATAAAACCCATTATTCTTCTTCTAAATGCCCCACCCAGTTATATAAATACCCCGCAATAGGGGACAGAGCACAAGTAGTGTTTGTTCTTAGGAGCTTACAGTCTATCCGGTTTTGTGCCATTCTATGTATGAATATGGGTGATGGGCCAGACTGGTGATAGCCAGGTGGCCCCTGGAACTGTAAGGTGGCTGCCGACGGCTGGATCCGCGAAGCCGCGTGCTACTTCTTTCTGGTCACGTAGGGCGTAGCTGTTGGCCAACGTCCCCCCGGCATTTGGATCTTATCTCATGAAATATTCAGTGACGTTAACCTTCATCTACAATGTATCCATTGCCTAGGAACATTCTATAAGTCACTGTTATTTTTGGTGACATTCTAGAGTATACTCCAGGAAAGCGTGGAGAAAAAAACAATATTTAACCTCTAAAGGGTAATTTTTTCCCGATGTCTTCTGCTCTAGAACTTGTCATGTATGAATGTGGATGAGCTCGTCTGATGACCTACAACAATTTTGTGAGCCTTTAGTATGTTGCTTTTTTGAGACAGCCATTTGAATGTCTTGTTCGGAACAAAGGAGCCTTTCCATGGCGGCCACAAAGAGAGCCCTTTCTAGAGTCGGGCATTTGAGGGTATTTTGAATATCCGCGAAATGAATATTGGGCACAATAGAGGATTATTTGTTTCAAGCAAATTCGTAACTGGAAATCATGCAAATGAAGCCCGTTTTATACTGAACATGCGCTGCCACTAACATTCCTCGTATTAGCCGTTTTTCTCTATCCCCCACGGTGTTTGAAACTTGTCACAACGTAATCACCCGAGAACTCGGAACACCTTCTCCTCATAACTTCTGTGTACGTGACTTAGCATGTGTATCGAATGCTAAACTTTGGCCTTACTTCCCAAAAGTCCCAGTTTAGTTTGGCCAGACACTTTTTGCCCACCCCACCAAATACGTGTGCCCTTCTCTACTTCCCTGACGCCCTTCTTTCCTCCTCTGATGCCTTCTTTCCTCCCCTGTGCTCCAGTTTCCTCCCCTGGTGCCCTCTCTCCTCCCCGATCCCCTGAGGGTATCACAGGGTTCTACAGCCCTAAAAGCCCCAATAATGTGTATAGAAACACCAGGAAACGGCTTTATAAATTAAACGGGGTAAATAAACCCCATTATTCTTCTAAATGCCCGTCTCAGTTACATAAACATCTATCAATAGATCCCATAAATAAAGTCTTGGTGAAACACCTGATCTCTAGTCATACAACCATGACCTCTAAAGGTTGAGTAACTCATGAAATCCTCTGAAATAAAAAAAAAAATAATAGCCCCTCAGTAAATTCTACTAAATTTGCAACAATTACTGGTTTCAAATCTATTATTGAATATTATGGAATTCTTAAATAATCAATAATGACTGAATTGATTAAATAGAATTATGGTTACAAATACGACTCAATGTTTAGGGTGGTTTTGTTTTTAATTGGAGAATATTGTTGGGTTCACCTCATAGCAGAATAATGAATGTTGTGGTCTGGGTTAACCACAAAGGAAGTTCAATAGAAAGTAGTTCAATTGAAGATCGTTGGCCAAATCTCAAGTACCTAAACCTGTTTATGTTATTAAACGTGGGATTTACCGCCGAATAGTATCACGTTATGCTGGTTTGAAGCTGCGTTCGACATCGACTGAGTATATTGTGGGTCAGTCTAGTGTTTGAAGAGCTTGAATCGAGACGCTACCCTAGCATGTGACCCAAATTTGTTTCCACTGGCGTTACCATTACATATAAATCTATTTTTTGATATTATGACCGTATCATTTTAGAAGCTCCCTTTGTGCTGAAGAGACGGTCGTGATGACTTCCGGAATGCCCGGAAAAGGTGTGAAGCCATTTGGAGCGCGGTCTGTGTCCTCTCATCGAGGAGATTTCGGAGAGCCAATCACCATCTACCCCATTCTCAGAATTAGTTGTTTTTTTTTTATTGTTTTCTGCCTTTTTGATTTGTGTGCTACTTCACTTCTCTTGTCTTTGAACCCCTTGTTCTTAATTTTCCAGGTATGATTTACGGTAATGCTTGGTATGAAGGAATGTAAAGACGTTTACACTACACGTCCAAGCCAGGTTACAAAACCTGCAATTTTACATTCCGATTGTACTTATTTTTATTTATTTTTTTAAACAAAACTCTTTTGAAAAGGTTATGGTCTGTCTTAGTTTAAGGCGTCCATCTTTGCATCATCAGGATTGATAATTTATCAGGAGAGATCGCATCCTTCAAGTAGGACCTTCCTTCTTCAAGTATTGGCCTTGTTGGGACTTTTAGGAGGAAGCATGGGTTCTTTGTCTTTCTGCGAGGCCTCATGTTTCCTAGAGATAAAAGGAGCGTCAGAATTGTCTATAAGTGAAAGGAAAAGGAGGAATTAAGAAAAAAACAAAAAAACCAAACAAAAAACAATGCAATCACTATGTAATAAAGGCTGATACAATGTAGGTTGGGCAATTCTCTCACCTGATGCTCCTCTTTCCTCCCCTGATGACTCTCTTTTCTCCCCCGATGCCCCTCTGTCCTCCCCTGATGCCTCTCTTTTCTCCCTTGATGCTCCTCTGTCCTCCCCTGATGCCTCTCTTTTCTCCCTTGATGCCCCTCTCTCCTCCCCTGATGCCCCTCTCTCCTCCCCTGATGCCCCTCTTTTCTAGGAGGTCAGAATGTTTGCTGGGTATGAGGGGATCGCAGGGTTCTACAGCCCTAAAAGCCCCGATAATGTGTATAGAAACAGCAGAAACTATTTTTATAAATTAAACGGGGTAAATAAACCCCCATTATTCTTCTTGTAAATGCCCCCCTCAGTTACTCGAACATCTATCAATAGATCCCATAAATAAAGACTTGGTAAAACACCCGATCTCTAGTCATACAACCATGACCTCTAAAGGTTGAGTAACCCATTAAGTGCTCTGAAATAAAAAAAGAAATAACAGCCCCCCTCCAGTAAATTCTAGGGAATTTGCAACAATGATCGGTTACAAATCTTTCATTGGATTCTTAAATAATTAATAACTACTGAATGATGAAATATAATAAGATTGAATATCATTTATCTTGTATTTTTAATGTTTTTCAACGTATAAGAATTAAAACAATGATGACACTGATCGTGGGCCGTACTTCTAAATGGAATTTTAGGGAAAATTACCATGTTCTCGATGGTTCTCCGCACTCGGAATTACAGTTAGAAATACGACTCAATGTAGGTTGGACGATGCTAGCATGGAACCAGGGGTTCCGATCTTCTCTGCCCACCTACTGTATGACCTCAAAACCCAACTTAGTCCTTGGTCTTACGTCCAGGACGGCCTTCTTTCTACTGAAGCTCTGCTTTTCCTAAATGCCTTCTTCTCCGCCTAATAGAACTCCGACTGAACCCGTACTTCAGACGAGACGTTCATCTTTATTGAAGTTTCTATAAATAAGGGAGACTTAATAGAATTAAACATTAGGAGGGGGGGCAGATAAACCCCCGATGAGTTGGTTCATTGTAGGATTCGGTTACAGGCGGACACGACCCATGCTAATGAAGATCCGTCCTGGCCATATTGCACAATAAGGTTTATTGTTTTCCCGCGACTGTAGCAGAAGGGATAGATGGCGGATTGTATCATCTGTCTGAAAGTGCCCCGGGGTAACACGGTTGTGGGGTTTATAAGACCGAGTTGCAGAGTAATAGCTTGGCTTTGTGTTAAGTTATTGGTCCAGTCCTGGACTATGTTCTCTCTCTCTGAATCTACCGGGAATGTGTGCTGGCCAACTGGCACATTGGGCAAATGCCTGGTAGACCACTGGCCAACATCACCACATAGTCACATGATCTGCCGCCATCATGGAAGGATGGAGCCTTCAGCTGCCCGTATGCAGCTGTTGACCGCGCTGATGTCATCATGGGGCCACCAGCCTTAAAATGGCAGGGCCACCTGTCGGTCGCCAGGCCAGCCCTGGTGCCATTGCCTATTCATGACGCCCAGCGCGAGGTCCCCCAGCGTTCCCGGCCTCGCGCCAAGGGCAGGATCTGATGGCTCAGGAACCATGAGACACGTTTGTAGCTTTGATACACAAACTCATCTAAATTCACCAGAAATAAGGAGCCTTTTTAAACAGAGATGCAAAAAAATACCTAGGTGTATTAGAGAATGTGGTGGATAATTGGAACAGCCTCCCAGCAGAAGTGGTAGAGGGTAATACATTGATGGGATTTAAACATGCATGGGATAGACATACGGCTCCTGAATCTAAGACGAGACCAACGACTGATTAAGGTTTCAGTCTTTACAGCAGGAGAAGCGGGCGACTAAACCTGGGCCGAAAGGGGCCGATCTGCCGGCAGATACTATATCTCTATGTATCTATGTTTATGTAAGCTCCTTGCTGTGACACCCAGTGAGTGAGGAAGATATAGTTTGAGGACTGGCTGGGGCCGAAAGAGTTTTTTTAACATTGACGGCAGAGGAATGTGATTTTTGTGACCCGCTGATCACGTAAATTCTATCTGCGCCTCAAAATAGAGAATGGAAATTTCTTAGCAGGAAGGAGGAAGTCAAATTACTTTAAAACCTTTTCTGGTAAAATAAAGACAAAGGTTTCCGGGTTGTTGTACTTTTACCGTTTACATTTTTGGGGTAAAAATGCAGGTTATAAAAAGAGAGATTGTAAGCTCTGCAGAACAGGGAGGGACCTTCTTTTCCTAATCTATTCATACCTACTGTACCCCAATCAAAACGTCCGATTGCCGTACTTATTATACAACTGCCTTTATTATCATTCAGTTATATATCAGTGTAATATATTAGCGCACGTTATATTTCTGATGATATATGATGTCATATCCGGGCGCCCAATCTTAAATATTATGCTTATTATCTAAAGTGTAAGTATGAGGCCATCATGATGTAGGAACTTTTACACGTGTTTTTTAAATGTAATGTAAGGAGCTTTTACTTTACTGAGAGGGTGGTAGATAAGTGGAGCAGCCTCCCAGCAGAAGTGGTAGAGGGTAATACATTGAGGGTATTAAAAATGCATGGGATAGACATACGGCTCCTGAATGTAAGGCGAGACCAACGACTGATTAATGTTTGAGTCTTTACAGCAGGAGAAACGGGCGACTAGACGGGGGGCCGAATAGGGCCAATCTGCCTTCTATATTTTTTGGCCTTCACGAAGCCATGACCTTTTGGGAAACACATTTACAATGAAATACAGTTTGCATTTAGATTTGTAGCAGATGAGAAGTGTAATTATATCTGATGATAAATGGGAGTCTCATTCATCTAACTTGAGCTTCTTCCTGTGTTTCAGGCGAGCGGCTCCTGCGATGGTGAGTGACGTCATTACTGTATGTTTCTGGGTGGTGTGGGGACCCCTAGTGGCCGGTAAAGGGTAAGACTATAAATAGGAAGGCTCGGGCCAAGTGTGTCTGCGCCTGTGAGTGATGAGACTCCGTGTCTGTGCAGCGGCCTCCATTACTGTCTGTCTGGCCTGAAGATATAACTGTGGATTTGTTTGTGAAAATGTAAGTTATTTGCTTAGTCCATACCGGCCTGGCTTTACCTTTATTACGGTATTTCTCTTCTTTGCAATCCCTAGCAGTAATGTGCACAAGCATTACCCGTGTGTTATATTACATCACAACCTCACACATCACACCTTATTATCTCACACATCACTACCTCTCACTTTATTACCTCACACACCACTACCTCACACCTTTTTACCTCACACACCACTACCTCACACTTTTTTACCTCACACATCATTACTTCACACCTTATTACCTCACAAGCACTACCTCACACCTTTTTACCTCCCACATCACTACCTCACACTTTTTACCTCACACACCACTACATCACACTTTTTTACCTCACACATCATTACTTGACACCTTATTACCTCACACACCACTGTCTCACACCTTTTTACCTCACACATCACTACCTCATGCTCCATCACCTCACACATCGCTAAATCACACCTTATTACCTCATACCTCACACCTTATTACCTCACACATAACTACCTCACACCACATTACCTCACACACCACTATCTCATACCTTATTACCTCACACACACCACTACCTCACACCTTATTATCTCACATACCACTACCTCAGACCTTATTACCTCCCACATTACTACCTCACACCCCATTACCTCACATACCACTACCTCACGCCTTATTATCTCACACATCACTAGCTCACACCACATAACCTCACACATCACTACCTCACACTTTATTACCTCATACCTTGTTACCTCACACACTGCCACCTCATACCTTATTATCTCACACATCACTACCCCACACCCCATTACCCCACATACCACTACCTCACACACCTTATTACCTCACGCACGAGTAACTGCGTTTCTTTCTGTTGCAGACGTTCCAGAATGCAGATCAATCAGTATCCAAACCACAACGTCCCAGATCACCGTGGCCAACATGGCGCAGGGGTTTGCCCTGCAGAATATTACGTATTTAAACGGGACAGTTCCCCCATCATCTTCTATCAGTAATAACGTATCTGTAACGGGTTTAACGTCTGGCACTCGATTCTTACTCCAGTACGGAAACTCCTCACTAAGATGCTGCCAGAACGTTACAACAAGTAAGACTTCTGAATAAATGGGATGATATGTGCAGTTCCTTATTGGGGCATTGGGCATTCACAGCTGCTTTTACAGATGGTTAGTACAGATGGCGGACCCGCTGATGGGACCAAAATGGCGCTTTTTTGGGCTTAGTAACTTAGTAGCTCTTAGTAACTCTTAGTCTTGATTGTATTCAGCTTTATTTTTGTGCTGGAGTCTGAATACTTTGGTGGTTTATAGAGACCTTAATCCTATACAGAGACACAATGAGAAATCCTGGGGTCCAATATAAACGTGCCCTCCGCCCGTCCCACCTCATGCTCCTCTCACCAACCCATGTTCCTTCAACTGCCCCACCAGGCCCCCTAGTCTAGAAAGGAGCCACCAGGCACAATTCCTGGAATGGGGCCCTATGAAAGATCAGGGAGGCTGGGCACTTCTACTTGCCTGAGGCCCATACACTGTGAATGCCAGTGGTAATATGTTAGCCTTTGTGCTCTAGAACGGATGTTGGTGAAAACAGTTTCTATCTAGACAATAAAGTGACTTCACTTTTCTGTTGTTTATCTTGAATGGGACAGTTTCTTTTTAGCTTTTTCATGTATCTGTGATATTTTACACTCTGCCAAGACATAATGTATTATTTTTGGCTCTTGTATGTTTATCCTGAGTTTTCTGTTGCCAAATCTGATGCCTTTTGGTTTCTTACTCTAGAACCCATGGTGATAAACCAGCTCCGAGACAATATTGTGACTTCAGATTCTATATCCCTGACTTGGATTAAACCTAATGAGTATAACAGTGATTACTCCTACCGAGTACAAGCCAACTCATCGGCTGGGATGCTGATCAATGAAACAATCGTAACATCTGAGTCAGTTACAGTAACTAATCTGACACCCGGGGAAACATATACATTCACCGTGTTTACAAGAGCGGCCGATGGCATCACCGAGAGTCAGCCGGCCTCGTATACGACCTGCACATGTGAGTACTCATTCACTTCTGGCATGGAAAAGGAAATTATAGTGCTGGTAATTTTTTGCATTTAAATTAAAAAGAAATTAGCCCCCCCCCCCCGTGTGAAAGTAGAGGGCAAGGAACCATAGCGTAGACGTGGAAGATTCCTGCACTTCGGGTTTAAGGAAAAAACAATTCCAACATATACATTCTTATAGCCCAGCATAGAAAGCAGACTGAAGCCTGGAGTTGTGCATATAGTCAAAAAGAAAATGTATAAAAATTGTAAACATTAGAAATGAAACCTAAATTTGTTACAAATGTAAAAGTAACAGGGGTATTATTTTCAGTAAGCTCTGCACGGGCAATAAATGCTCTTCTGGGTGCCCTTTAAGCCGTCTGCCACGGCCAAGTATTAACAAACTTCTACTAATCCACAGGGTCATATAAGTAGACCTCATCACCATGGATGCTTCTGTATACATAAAATTAACTATTCATCTTATCATTTATTTATTTCAGTACCCGGAGCCCCTCAGAATATCTCAGTCCAACATTACAATTCTACGAATTCCCTTCTGGTGACCTGGATAGAACCACCAGGGAAAGTGAGTTATTACAATGTTACTCTGAGAGGAGTCGTCAATCAAACAACCCAAACTAATTCTACCCGAGTGAATTTCAACGACTTACTCCCGGGCAGAGAATACTCGGTCACTATACAGACAGTGAGCGGGACCTGCAGCCGGACATCAGATCCAGTGAAGGAGGCCACGTGTGAGTATATTGGGGTCTGTGTGTGAGACCAAGTCCATGTGACTATTATGCTAAATATTTTATTACTCTGTATTTTGTATTTATAACAATATTTTTTGTTGATTAAATAAACATTGTTTCTTTTTATTTCCCAGACCCGACCCCTCCAGGCCCCATAACCTTTCTCTCCATTGGAACAAAGAGCGTTTCATTGTCCTGGGGAGACCCAATAAATATGACCAACGCGGAGAAGTTTTTTAATATAACTTATAGGACTTCTTCAGATACAAGGAGTGTCTCAAGTAACGTGTCAAACATCAACCTCCAGAACCTCACATCTGGGACAAAGTACACTATTTCTGTAGTAACAGTTGGAGCCCGGGAGTATCAGAGTCCTGCTGTCAGTAGAGATGTTTACACGAGTAGGTACCTGATTTCTGTAGGTTCTGTAATGGATCATCTTGTTATATCAGATCCCATGTGACATGATGGTCAAATGGCTTCTAGACAATAATGTGACTTCAGTTATGGTCGCTTCTCTCTGACAGTTTGTTAGCCTTTTCATGTATCAGTAACATTTCCCATTCTGTCAATTTATAATGAAAGCTTTGAGAAAACTCCGTAGAGGAATATTAATCAAAGACGTAAGCTCCTGTATGTTTATTCTGTGTTTTCTGGTGCCGATTCTGATGCCATTTTGGTTCTTACTTTAGAACCCATGGTGATAAACCAGCTCCAAAACAATATGACTTCAGAATCTATATCCCTGACTTGGAATAAATCTGATGAGTATAACAGTGATTACTCCTACCGAGTACAAACCAACTCATCGGCTGGGATGCTGGTCAATGAAACAATCGTAAGATCTGAATCAGTTACAGTAACTAATCTGACAGCCGGGGAAACGTATACATTCACCGTGTTTACAAGAGCGGCCGATGGCGTCACCGAGAGTCAGCCGGCCTCGTATACGACCTGCACATGTGAGTACTCATTCACTTCTGGCATGGAAAAGGAAATTATAGTGCTGGTAATTTTTTGCATTGAAATTAAAAAGAAATTAGCCCCCCCGTGTGAAAGTAGAGGCCAAGGAACCATAGCGTAGACGTGGAAGATTCCTGCACTTCAGGTTTAAGGAAAAAACAATTCTAACATATACATTCTTATAGACCATCAAAGAAAGCAGACTGAAGCCTGGAGTTGTGCATATAGTCAAAAAGAAAATGTATAAAAATTGTAAACATTAGAAATGAAACCTAAATTTGTTACAAATGTAAAAGTAACAGGGGTATCATTTTCAGTAAGCTCTGCACGGGCAATAAATGCTCTTCTGGGTGCCCTTTAAGCCGTCTGCCACATCACACGCCTGTCACAGAGAACTGTTCCTAAATAATTAGATTTGTGTCTCTGTGTTTACGTTAAACCTACTCTTCAGGCCAAGTATTAATAAACTTCTACTAATTCACAGGGTCATATAAGTGGACCTCATCACCATGGATGCTTCTGTATACATAAAATTAACTATTCGTCTTATCATTTATTTATTTCAGTACCCGGCACCCCTCAGAATATCTCAGTCCAACATTACAATTCCACGAATTCCCTTCTGGTGACCTGGATAGAACCACCAGGGAAAGTGAGTTATTACAATGTTACTCTGAGAGGAGTCGTCAGTCAAATAACCCAAACTAATTCTACAGGAGTGAATTTCACCGACTTACTCCCGGGCAGAGAATACTCGGTCACTATACTGACAGTGAGCGGGACCTGCAGCCGGACATCAGATCCAGTGAAGGAGGCCACGTGTGAGTATAATGGGGTCTGTGTGTGAGACCAAGTCCATGTGACTATCATGCTAAAGATTTTATTACTCTGTATTTTGTATCTATAACAATATTTTTTGTTGAATAAATAAACATTGTTTCTTTTTATTTCCTAGACCCGACCCCTCCAGGCGCCATAACCTTTCTCTCCATTGAAACAAAGAGCGTTTCATTGTCCTGGGGAGACCCAATAAATATGACCAACGCGGAGAAGTTTTTTAATATAACTTATAGGACTTCTTCAGATACAAGGAGTGTCTCAAGTAACGTGTCAAACATCAACCTCCAGAACCTCACATCTGGGACAAAGTACACTTTTTCTGTAGTAACAGTTGGAGCCCGGGAGTATCAGAGTTCTGCTGTCAGTAGAGATGTTTACACAAGTAGGTACCTGATTTCTGTAGGTTCTGTAATGGATCATCTTGTTATATCAGATCCCGTGTGACATGATGGTCAAACGGCTTCTAGACAATAATGTGACTTCAGCTATAGTCGCTTCTCTCTGAAAGTTTGTTTGCCTTTTTGTGTATCGTAACATTTCCCATTCTGTCAATTTATAATGAAAGCTTTGAGAAAACTCCGTAGAGGAATATTAATCAAAGTCGTAAGCTCCTGTATGTTTATTCTGTTTTCTGTTGACGATTCTGATGCCATTTTGGTTCTTACTCTAGAACCCATGGTGATAAACCAGCTGCGAGAGAACATTGTGACTTCAGATTCTATATCCCTGACTTGGAATAAATCTGATGAGTATAACAGTGATTACTCCTACCGAGTACAAACCAACTTATCGGCTGGGATGCTGATCAATGAAACAATCGTAAGATCTGAATCAGTTACAGTAACTAATCTGACAGCCGGGGAAACGTATACATTCACCGTGTTTACAAGAGCAGCCGATGGCATCACCGAGAGTCAGCCGACCTCGTATACGACCTGCACATGTGAGTACTGATTCACTTCTGGCATAGAAAAGGAAATTATAGTGCTGGTAATTTTTTGCATTTAAATTAAAAAGAAATTAGCCCCCCCCGTGTGAAAGTAGAGGCCAAGGAACCATAGCGTAGACGTGGAAGATTCCTGCACTTCGGGTTTAAGGAAAAAAACAATTTCTACATATACATTCTTATAGACCAGCATAGAAAGCAGACTAAAGCCTAGAGTTGTGTATATAGTTAAAAAGAAAATGTATAAAAATTGTAAACATTAGAAATGAAACCTAAATTTGTTACAAATGTAAAAGTAACAGGGGTATTATTTCCAGTAAGCTCTGCACGGGCAATAAATACTCTTCTGGGTGCCCTTTAAGCCATCACTTCAGGCATAGTTTAAACAAATGTCTACTAATTCACAGGGTCATATAAGTAGACCTCATCACCATGGATGCTTCTATATACATAAAATTAACTATTCATCTTATCATTTATTTATTTCAGTACCCGGCGCCCCTCAGAATATCTCAGTCCAACATTACAATTCTATGAATTCCCTTCTGGTGACCTGGATAGAACCACCAGGGAAAGTGAGTTATTACAATGTTACTCTGAGAGGAGTCGTCAATCAAACAACCCAAACGAATTCTCCCCGAGTGAATTTCACCGACTTACTCCCGGGCAGAGAATACTCGGTCACTATACTGACAGTGAGCGGGACCTGCAGCCGGACATCAGATCCAGTGAAGGAGGCCACGTGTGAGTATAATGGGGTCTGTGTGTGAGACCAAGTCCACGTGACTATTATGCTAAAGATTTTATTACTCTGTATTTTGTATCTATAACAATATTTTTGTTGATTAAATAAACATTGATTCTTTTTATTTCCCAGACCCGACCCCTCCAGGCTCCATAACCTTTCTCTCCATTGGAACAAAGAGCGTTTCATTGTTGTGGGGAGACACAATAAATATGACCAACACAGAGAAGTCTTTTAATGTAACTTATAGGACTTCTTCAGATACAAGGAGTGTCTCAAGTAACGTGTCAAACATCAACCTCCAGAACCTCACATCTGGGACAAAGTACACTATTTCTGTAGTAACAGTTGGAGCCCGGGAGTATCAGAGTTCTGCTGTCAGTAGAGATGTTTACACAAGTAGGTACCTGATTTCTGTAGGTCCTGTAATGGATCATCTTGTTATATCAGATCCCGTGTGACATGATGGTCAAATGGCTTGTAGACAATAATGTGACTTCAGTTATAGTCGCTTCTCTCTGACAGTTTGTTAGCCTTTTCATGTATCAGTAACATTTCCCATTCTGTCAATTTATAACGAAAGCTTTGAGAAAACTCCGTAGAGGAATATTAATCAAAGACGTAAGCTCCTGTATGTTTATTCTGTTTTCTGTTGCCGATTTTGATGCCATTTTGGTTCTTACTCTAGAACCCATGGTGATAAACCAGCTGCAAAAGAACAATTTGACTTCAGAATCTATATCCCTGACTTGGAATAAATCTAATGAGTATAACAGTGATTACTCCTACCGAGTACAAACCAACTCATCGGCTGGGATGCTGATCAATGAAACTATCGTAAGATCTGAATCAGTTACAGTAACTAATCTGACACCCGGGGAAACGTATACATTCACCGTGTTTACAAGAGCGGCCGATGGCGTCACCGAGAGTCAGCCGGCCTCGTATACGACCTGCACATGTGAGTACTCATTCACTTCTGGCATGGAAAAGGAAATTATAGTGCTGGTAATTTTTTGCATTGAAATTAAAAAGAAATTAGCCCCCCCGTGTGAAAGTAGAGGCCAAGGAACCATAGCGTAGACGTGGAAGATTCCTGCACTTCAGGTTTAAGGAAAAAACAATTCTAACATATACATTCTTATAGACCATCAAAGAAAGCAGACTGAAGCCTGGAGTTGTGCATATAGTCAAAAAGAAAATGTATAAAAATTGTAAACATTAGAAATGAAACCTAAATTTGTTACAAATGTAAAAGTAACAGGGGTATCATTTTCAGTAAGCTCTGCACGGGCAATAAATGCTCTTCTGGGTGCCCTTTAAGCCGTCTGCCACATCACACGCCTGTCACAGAGAACTGTTCCTAAATAATTAGATTTGTGTCTCTGTGTTTACGTTAAACCTACTCTTCAGGCCAAGTATTAATAAACTTCTACTAATTCACAGGGTCATATAAGTGGACCTCATCACCATGGATGCTTCTGTATACATAAAATTAACTATTCGTCTTATCATTTATTTATTTCAGTACCCGGCACCCCTCAGAATATCTCAGTCCAACATTACAATTCCACGAATTCCCTTCTGGTGACCTGGATAGAACCACCAGGGAAAGTGAGTTATTACAATGTTACTCTGAGAGGAGTCGTCAGTCAAATAACCCAAACTAATTCTACAGGAGTGAATTTCACCGACTTACTCCCGGGCAGAGAATACTCGGTCACTATACTGACAGTGAGCGGGACCTGCAGCCGGACATCAGATCCAGTGAAGGAGGCCACGTGTGAGTATAATGGGGTCTGTGTGTGAGACCAAGTCCATGTGACTATCATGCTAAAGATTTTATTACTCTGTATTTTGTATCTATAACAATATTTTTTGTTGAATAAATAAACATTGTTTCTTTTTATTTCCTAGACCCGACCCCTCCAGGCGCCATAACCTTTCTCTCCATTGAAACAAAGAGCGTTTCATTGTCCTGGGGAGACCCAATAAATATGACCAACGCGGAGAAGTTTTTTAATATAACTTATAGGACTTCTTCAGATACAAGGAGTGTCTCAAGTAACGTGTCAAACATCAACCTCCAGAACCTCACATCTGGGACAAAGTACACTTTTTCTGTAGTAACAGTTGGAGCCCGGGAGTATCAGAGTTCTGCTGTCAGTAGAGATGTTTACACAAGTAGGTACCTGATTTCTGTAGGTTCTGTAATGGATCATCTTGTTATATCAGATCCCGTGTGACATGATGGTCAAACGGCTTCTAGACAATAATGTGACTTCAGCTATAGTCGCTTCTCTCTGAAAGTTTGTTTGCCTTTTTGTGTATCGTAACATTTCCCATTCTGTCACTTTATAATGAAAGCTTTGAGAAAACTCCGTAGAGGAATATTAATCAAAGTCGTAAGCTCCTGTATGTTTATTCTGTTTTCTGTTGACGATTCTGATGCCATTTTGGTTCTTACTCTAGAACCCATGGTGATAAACCAGCTGCGAGAGAACATTGTGACTTCAGATTCTATATCCCTGACTTGGAATAAATCTGATGAGTATAACAGTGATTACTCCTACCGAGTACAAACCAACTTATCGGCTGGGATGCTGATCAATGAAACAATCGTAAGATCTGAATCAGTTACAGTAACTAATCTGACAGCCGGGGAAACGTATACATTCACCGTGTTTACAAGAGCAGCCGATGGCATCACCGAGAGTCAGCCGACCTCGTATACGACCTGCACATGTGAGTACTGATTCACTTCTGGCATAGAAAAGGAAATTATAGTGCTGGTAATTTTTTGCATTTAAATTAAAAAGAAATTAGCCCCCCCCGTGTGAAAGTAGAGGCCAAGGAACCATAGCGTAGACGTGGAAGATTCCTGCACTTCGGGTTTAAGGAAAAAAACAATTTCTACATATACATTCTTATAGACCAGCATAGAAAGCAGACTAAAGCCTAGAGTTGTGTATATAGTTAAAAAGAAAATGTATAAAAATTGTAAACATTAGAAATGAAACCTAAATTTGTTACAAATGTAAAAGTAACAGGGGTATTATTTCCAGTAAGCTCTGCACGGGCAATAAATACTCTTCTGGGTGCCCTTTAAGCCATCACTTCAGGCATAGTTTAAACAAATGTCTACTAATTCACAGGGTCATATAAGTAGACCTCATCACCATGGATGCTTCTATATACATAAAATTAACTATTCATCTTATCATTTATTTATTTCAGTACCCGGCGCCCCTCAGAATATCTCAGTCCAACATTACAATTCTATGAATTCCCTTCTGGTGACCTGGATAGAACCACCAGGGAAAGTGAGTTATTACAATGTTACTCTGAGAGGAGTCGTCAATCAAACAACCCAAACGAATTCTCCCCGAGTGAATTTCACCGACTTACTCCCGGGCAGAGAATACTCGGTCACTATACTGACAGTGAGCGGGACCTGCAGCCGGACATCAGATCCAGTGAAGGAGGCCACGTGTGAGTATAATGGGGTCTGTGTGTGAGACCAAGTCCACGTGACTATTATGCTAAAGATTTTATTACTCTGTATTTTGTATCTATAACAATATTTTTGTTGATTAAATAAACATTGATTCTTTTTATTTCCCAGACCCGACCCCTCCAGGCTCCATAACCTTTCTCTCCATTGGAACAAAGAGCGTTTCATTGTCGTGGGGAGACACAATAAATATGACCAACACAGAGAAGTCTTTTAATGTAACTTATAGGACTTCTTCAGATACAAGGAGTGTCTCAAGTAACGTGTCAAACATCAACCTCCAGAACCTCACATCTGGGACAAAGTACACTATTTCTGTAGTAACAGTTGGAGCCCGGGAGTATCAGAGTTCTGCTGTCAGTAGAGATGTTTACACAAGTAGGTACCTGATTTCTGTAGGTCCTGTAATGGATCATCTTGTTATATCAGATCCCGTGTGACATGATGGTCAAATGGCTTGTAGACAATAATGTGACTTCAGTTATAGTCGCTTCTCTCTGACAGTTTGTTAGCCTTTTCATGTATCAGTAACATTTCCCATTCTGTCAATTTATAACGAAAGCTTTGAGAAAACTCCGTAGAGGAATATTAATCAAAGACGTAAGCTCCTGTATGTTTATTCTGTTTTCTGTTGCCGATTTTGATGCCATTTTGGTTCTTACTCTAGAACCCATGGTGATAAACCAGCTGCAAAAGAACAATTTGACTTCAGAATCTATATCCCTGACTTGGAATAAATCTAATGAGTATAACAGTGATTACTCCTACCGAGTACAAACCAACTCATCGGCTGGGATGCTGATCAATGAAACAATCGTAAGATCTGAATCAGTTACAGTAACTAATCTGACACCCGGGGAAACGTATACATTCACCGTGTTTACAAGAGCGGCCGATGGCCTCACCGAGAGTCAGCCGACCTCGTATACGACCTGCACATGTGAGTACTGATTCACTTCTGGCATGGACAAGGAAATTATAGTGCTGGTAATTTTTTACATTTCAATTAAAAAGAAATTAGCCCCCCGTGTGAAAGTAGAGAGCAAGGAACCATAGCGTAGACATGGAAGATACCTGTACTTTGGGGTTTAAGGAAAAAAACAATTCCAACAAATACATTCTTATAGCCCAGCATAGAAAGCAGACTAAAGCCTAGAGTTGTGTATATAGTCAAAAAGAAAATGTATAAAAATTGTAAACATTAGAAATAAAATCTAAATTTGTTACAAATGTAAAAGTAACAGGGGTATTATTTCCAGTAAGCTCTGCACGGGCAATAAATGCTCTTCTGGGTGCCCTTTATGCCGTCTGCCACATCACACGCCTGTCACAGAGAATTGTTCCTAAATAATTAGATTTGTGTCTCTGTGTTTACGTTAAACCTACTCTTCAGGCCAAGTATTAATAAACTTCTACTAATCCACAGGGTCATATAAGTAGACCTCATCACCGTGGATGCTTCTGTATACATAAAATTAACTATTCGTCTTATCATTTATTTATTTCAGTACCCAGAGACCCTCAGAATATCTCAGTCCAACATTACAATTCCACGAATTCCCTTCTGGTGACCTGGATAGAACCACCAGGGAAAGTGAGTTATTACAATGTTACTCTGAGAGGAGTCGTCAATCAAACAACCCAAACTAATTCTACCCGAGTGAATTTCACCGACTTACTCCCGGGCAGAGAATACTCGGTCACTATACAGACAGTGAGCGGGACCTGCAGCCGGACATCAGATCCAGTGAAGGAGGCCACGTGTGAGTATATTGGGGTCTGTGTGTGAGACCAAGTCCATGTGACTATCATGCTAAAGATTTTATTACTCTGTATTTTGTATCTATAACAATATTTTTTGTTGATTAAATAAACATTGATTCTTTTTATTTCCCAGACCCGACCCCTCCAGGCTCCATAACCTTTCTCTCCATTGGAACAAAGACCGTTTCATTGTCCTGGGGAGACCCAATAAATATGACCAACGCGGAGAAGTTTTTTAATATAACTTATAGAACTTCTTCAGATACAAGGAGTGTCTCAAGTAACGTGTCAAACATCAACCTCCAGAACCTCACATCTGGGACAAAGTACACTATTTCTGTAGTAACAGTTGGAGCCCGAGAGTATCAGAGTTCTGCTGTCAGTAGAGATGTTTACACAAGTAGGTACCTGATTTCTGTAGGTTCTGTAATGGATCATCTTGTTATATCAGATCCCGTGTGACATGATGGTCAAATGGCTTCTAGACAATAATGTGACTTCAGTTATAGTCGCTTCTCTCTGACAGTTTGTTTGCCTTTTCGTGTGTCGGTAACATTTCCCATTCTGTCAATTTATAATGAAAGCTTTGAGAAAACTCTGTAGAGGAATATTAATCAAAGACGTAAGCTCCTGTATGTTTATTCTGTTTTCTGTTGCCGATTCTGATGCCGTTTTGGTTCTTACTCTAGAACCCATGGTGATAAACCAGCTGCAAAAGAACAATTTGACTTCAGAATCTATATCTCTGACTTGGAATAAATCTGATGAGTATAACAGTGATTACTCCTACCGAGTACAAACCAACTCATCGGCTGGGATGCTGATCAATGAAACTATCGTAAGATCTGAATCAGTTACAGTAACTAATCTGACAGCCGGGGAAACGTATACATTCACCGTGTTTACAAGAGCGGCCGATGGCGTCACCGAGAGTCAGCCGGCCTCCTATACGACCTGCACATGTGAGTACTGATTCACTTCTGGCATAGAAAAGGAAATTATAGTGCTGGTAAATTTTTGCATTTAAATTAAAAAGAAATTAGCACCCCGTGTGAAAGTAGAGAGCAAGGAACCATAGCGTAGACATGGAAGATACCTGTACTTTGGGGTTTAAGGAAAAAAACAATTCCAACAAATACATTCTTATAGCCCAGCATAGAAAGCAGACTAAAGCCTAGAGTTGTGTATATAGTCAAAAAGAAAATGTATAAAAATTGTAAACATTAGAAATAAAATCTAAATTTGTTACAAATGTAAAAGTAACAGGGGTATTATTTTCAGTAAGCTCTGCACGGGCAATAAATGCTCTTCTGGGTGCCCTTTAAGCCGTCTGCCACATCACACGCCTGTCACAGAGAATTGTTCCTAAATGACTGGATTTGGGTCTCTGTGTTTACGTTAAACCTACTCTTCAGGCGAAGTTTTAATAAATGTCTACTAATCCACAGGGTCATATAAGTAGACCTCATCATCATGGATGCTTCTGTATACATAAAATTAACTATTCATCTTATCATTTATATATTTCAGTACCCGGCACCCCTCAGAATATCTCAATCCAACATCACAATTCTATGAATTCCCTTCTGGTGACCTGGATAGAACCACCAGGGAAAGTGAGTTATTACAATGTTACTCTGAGAGGAGTCGTCAATCAAACAACCCAAACTAATTCTACCCGAGTGAATTTCACCGACTTACTCCCGGGCAGAGAATACTCGGTCACTATACAGACAGTGAGCGGGACCTGCAGCCGGACATCAGATCCAGTGAAGGAGGCCACGTGTGAGTATAATGGGGTCTGTGTGTGAGACCCAGTCCATGTGACTATCATGCTAAAGATTTTATTACTCTGTATTTTGTATCTATAACAATATTTTTTGTTGATTAAATAAACATTGTTTCTTTTTATTTCCTAGACCCGACCCCTCCAGGCCCCATAACCTTTCTCTCCATTGAAACAAAGAGCGTTTCATTGTCCTGGGGAGACCCAATAAATATGACCAACGCAGAGAAGTTTTTTAATATAACTTATAGGACTTCTTCAGATACAAGGAGTGTCTCAAGTAACGTGTCAAACATCAACCTCCAGAACCTCACATCTGGGACAAAGTACACTATTTCTGTAGTAACAGTTGGAGCCCGGGAGTATCAGAGTTCTGCTGTCAGTAGAGATGTTTACACAAGTAGGT
The DNA here is from genome assembly GCF_027358695.1 of Spea bombifrons. Classification (NCBI taxonomy): domain Eukaryota; kingdom Metazoa; phylum Chordata; class Amphibia; order Anura; family Pelobatidae; genus Spea; species Spea bombifrons. The sequence continues at coordinate 3,221,296 of NC_071096.1, forward strand.
ACCTGATTTCTGTAGGTCCTGTAATGGATCATCTTGTTATATCAGATCCCGTGTGACATGATGGTCAAATGGCTTCTAGACAATAATGTGACTTCAGTTATGGTCGCTTCTCTCTGACAGTTTGTTAGCCTTTTCGTGTATCGGTAACATTTCCCATTCTGTCAATTTATAATGAAAGCTTTGAGAAAACTCTGTAGAGGAATATTAATCAAAGACGTAAGCTCCTGTATGTTTATTCTGTTTTCTGTTGCCGATTCTGATGCCATTTTGGTTCTCACTTTAGAACCCATGGTGATAAACCAGCTGCGAGAGAACATTGTGACTTCAGAATCTATATCCCTGACTTGGAATAAATCTGATGAGTATAACAGTGATTACTCCTACCGAGTACAAACCAACTCATCGGCTGGGATGCTGATCAATGAAACAATCGTAAGATCTGAATCAGTTACAGTAACTAATCTGACAGCCGGGGAAACGTATACATTCACCGTGTTTACAAGAGCGGCCGATGGCATCACCGAGAGTCAGCCGGCCTCGTATACGACCTGCACATGTGAGTACTGATTCACTTCTGGCATAGAAAAGGAAATTATAGTGCTGGTAATTTTTTGCATTTAAATTAAAAAGAAATTAGCCCCCCGTGTGAAAGTAGAGGCCAAGGAACCATAGCGTAGACGTGGAAGATTCCTGCACTTCGGGTTTAAGGAAAAAAACTATTCCAACATATACATTCTTATAGCCCAGCATAGAAAGCAGACTAAAGCCTAGAGTTGTGTATATAGTCAAAAAGAAAATGTATAAAAATTGTAAACATTAGAAATGAAACCTAAATTTGTTACAAATGTAAAAGTAACAGGGGTATTATTTTCAGTAAGCTCTGCACGGGCAATAAATGCTCTTCTGGGTGCCCTTTAAGCCGTCTGCCACATCACACGCCTGTCACAGAGAACTGTTCCTAAATAATTAGATTTGGGTCTCTGTGTTTACGTTAAACCTACTCTTCAGGCCAAGTATTAACAAATGTCTACTAATTCACAGGGTCATATAAGTGGACCTCATCACCATGGATGCTTCTGTATACATAAAATTAACTATTCGTCTTATCATTTATTTATTTCAGTACCCGGCACCCCTCAGAATATCTCAGTCCAACATTACAATTCTATGAATTCCCTTCTGGTGACCTGGATAGAACCACCAGGGAAAGTGAGTTATTACAATGTTACTCTGAGAGGAGTCGTCAATCAAACAACCCAAACTAATTCTACCCGAGTGAATTTCACCGACTTACTCCCGGGCAGAGAATACTCGGTCACTATACAGACAGTGAGCGGGACCTGCAGCCGGACATCAGATCCAGTGAAGGAGGCCACGTGTGAGTATAATGGGGTCTGTGTTTGAGACCAAGTCCATGTGACTATTATGCTAAATATTTTATTACTCTGTATTTTGTATTTATAACATTTATTTTGTTGATTAAATAAACATTGATTCTTTTTATTTCCCAGACCCGACCTCTCCAGGCGCCATAACCTTTCTCTCCATTGAAACAAAGAGCGTTTCATTGTCGTGGGGAGACCCAATAAATATGACCAACGCGGAGAAGTTTTTTAATATAACTTATAGGACTTCTTCAGATACAAGGAGTGTCTCAAGTAACGTGTCAAACATCAACCTCCAGAACCTCACATCTGGGACAAAGTACACTATTTCTGTAGTAACAGTTGGAGCCCGGGAGTATCAGAGTTCTGCTGTCAGTAGAGATGTTTACACAAGTAGGTACCTGATTTCTGTAGGTTCTGTAATGGATCATCTTGTTATATCAGATCCCGTGTGACATGAAATCAATCTGACATGATGGTAAAAACGGCTTCTAGACAATAATGTGACTTTAGTTATAGTCGCTTCTCTCTGACAGTTTGTTAGCCTTTTCATGTATCGGTAACATTTCCCATTCTGTCAATTTATAATGAAAGCTTTGAGAAAACTCCGTAGAGGAATATTAATCAAAGACGTAAGCTCCTGTATGTTTATTGTGTGTTTTCTGTTGCCGATTTTGATGCCATTTTGGTTCTTACTTTAGAACCCATGGTGATAAACCAGCTCCAAAACAATGTGACTTCAGAATCTATATCCCTGACTTGGAATAAACCTAATGAGTATAACAATGATTACTCCTACCGAGTACAAGCCAACTCATCGGCTGGGATGCTGATCAATGAAACTATCGTAAGATCTGAATCAGTTACAGTAACTAATCTGACACCCGGGGAAACGTATACATTCACCGTGTTTACAAGAGCGGCCGATGGTGTCACCGAGAGTCAGCCGGCCTCGTATACGACCTGCACTGGTAAGCGTGTTTAGCAATCTCTCATAATATTGTTGGAGAAGGTATTAATGTGTATCTAAAACATTTACAGGAGTAAATAGTTAATGGCAACGTATGTACCTAATAAAAAAAGCATCATTAATGAAGTCTAGGAGAATTTAAGCTGTATGTCTGCACTTTTCTATAGCACCTTGTATATTGCATGTAAACTCCCTCATTCGGAATATAAGAACACATTGGAGATTTGTCACAGTTTCACAAGTAAATCTACTTAATTATATAATCTTTCAGTACCTGGGATTCCTGGAAATATCATCGTGAAAAATAACAATTCTACGAATTCCATTCTGGTGACCTGGGTAGAACCACCAGGGAAAGTGAGTTATTACAATGTTACTCTAAGAGGAGTCGTCAGTCAAACAACCCAAGCTAATTCTACCCGAGTGAATTTCACCGACTTACTCCCGGGCAGAGAATACTCGGTCACTATACTGACAGTGAGCGGGAACTGCAGCCGGACATCAGATCCAGTGAAGGAGGCCACGTGTGAGTATATTGGGGTCTGTGTTTGAGACCAAGTCCACGTGACTATTATGATAAAGATTTTATTACTCTGTATTTTGTATTTATAACAATATTTTTTGTTGATTAAATAAACATTGTTTCTTTTTATTTACCAGACCCGACCCCTCCAGGCTCCATAACCTTTCTCTCCATTGAAACAAAGAGCATTTCATTGTCCTGGGGAGACCCAATAAATATGACCAACGCGGAGAAGTCTTTTAATGTAACTTATAGAACTTCTTCAGGTACAAGGAGTGTCTCAAGTAACGTGTCAAACATCAACCTCCAGAACCTCACATCTGGGACAAAGTACACTATTTCTGTAGTAACAGTTGGAGCCCGGGAGTATCAGAGTTCTGCTGTCAGCAGAGATGTTTACACAAGTAGGTACCTGATTTCTGTAGGCTCTTTAATTGACGGGCAGTTGTAATTTTTTTTTTTTTAAGGATTTATTTTGATAACTTTTTACTTTCTTACTTTAGCGCCGATGCCTGTAAAAAATCTCAGGGCCAGAAATGTGACTTCAGGTTCTGTTTTTCTGATTTGGGATAAACCTGATGAGTATAACAGTGATTACTCCTACCGAGTACAAACCAAGTCATCGGCTGGGAACCTGATCAATGAAACAACCGTAAGATCTGAACTATTTAATGTAACAAATCTAGTTGCCGGGGAAACGTATACATTCACCGTATTTACAAGAGCGGGCGATAACATAACCGAGAGTCAGCCGGCCTCGTATACTACGTGCACCGGTGAGTGTCTATTACCAAGTATTTAAAATATATGTTATTATTATAAATTTCTGTTATACCAATGAGGTATCAATTATTTACTTTAGAAAATATAATTGTACAGCTTGACTTTAAATCTGCAATAACCATCTCGCTAAGAAATCTCTGTAAACAACCACATACCTTGATTACGAAACGGAAATATACGCATCATTCAAGTGTGCTGTAATCTTCTCTTATTATTTTTAGGATTCTAAAGCAACACACACTTACACCCTGAGGCTAACACGCACTCTCTCTCACACCACTTACACATACAGATTCATGCTAACACACACACACTTACACATGCATGCTAACACATGGACACACACATACACATCCATGCCAACACAAGGACACTTACACATGCACATTTATGCTAACACTTTTCCTTTGGTCAAAAACACAAAGAAAGCTCATGCCAGTTGTGGTGACATAACAAGTATGGTTGTCAATGTTTTTGCTAGTTGAGCTCCTGCTGTATCACACGTGTCTTTTGATCTGTTAACGAGGGCAAACTTACAGTGATTCAATATGCCCGTTGAATGCAAAATCTTAGTTCAGTCTCTCTGCCCACCATCCTGCATGGATGGGGCAACCGGTGGTCTGCTGGGTTATGTAGGACCTTTACTTTGCAGGTTAGTCTTGGAAAGTGTTGCATTGTATGCTGGGCTGTCACTCATGTATTGTATGTTACTGTGTTTTTGTCTCTTATGAAATATCTGTTAAAGTAGACAAATCTTTGTGTTATATTTTTATCTTTTGTTTAACACCACATTTGGCGACCACGAATACCAGACTTGTACAGCAGATATTTGAGAGGCCAGTGAATAAATTGCATTTTTTAGTGCATAGCGCAACTGCAGTGCAGCATTTTCACAAGACAGGAGTGTAATTACTGATTTGAATATATATTGTGCATAGTCTTGTTGTTTCAACACCAGCATACTTATTGCTAATTGAAATGAGCAAATATGCCAATGTTCCTATAAAACTCTGCAATTGGAGGCTAATAAAAGTAATTCATTAGGAATAAGAAAAATAGGATCTTAGTGCTTTTAATGACTTAAGAAGTAACTCCAGGGGGAACAAATACACATGTGAGATCATGTTAACATCATAAAACATAACGGCAGTTCGTATATGTTCTGTGCTTACTGATTTCACATCATGTAAATGGATCCCCCGCTTCTGACGAAAAGACCACGGCATAAAGTTTCCTCAATTCTGGCTAAATTATTAAATTGTGTTTCTCTTCCCGTTCAGTACCTGGTTTAGTGGGATCCAGAAATATCCAGTTGACCAATATGAATTCCACTAATTTCCTTCACGTTAATTGGACAAAATCAGATGGAATAGTGAGTTATTACAATGTTACTCTAAACGGAGACGTCAATAGAACGATCCAAACGAATTCTACCACAGCGGATTTCCCCAACTTACTCCCGGGCAGAGAATACTCGGTCATCATACAGACAGTGAGCGGGACCTGCAGCCGGACGTCAGATCCAGTGACTGAGGCCACGTGTGAGTATCACGGGATACATGGGTCAGACTAAATCCATGGAACTATTGTATTAAAGGTTGCATGACTTGTGTTTAGTTTCTGTAACAATATATTTTTCTGAATAAACATCGTTGCTTTTTATTCACCAGACCCGACTCCTCCAGGCACCATAACCTCTCTCTCCACCGGAACAAGCAGCGTTTCATTCTCCTGGGGAGACCCAATAAATATGAAGAATGCAACAAAGTCTTTTAATGTAACTTATAGGAATTCTTCAGGCACATGGAGTGTCTCAAGTAACGCGTCAAACATCAACCTCCAGAACCTCACATCTGGGACTAAGTACACTATTTCTGTAGTAACAGTTGGTGCACAGAAGTATCAGAGTTCTGCTGTCAGCACAGATGTTTACACAAGTAGGTACCTGATTTCTGTATGTTCTGTAATGGATTCCCCTGTTATATGAGATTCCAATCGTTTCCATTGTTGGGTTCCGTTATGATTTTATTCTTCACCCATTTAGAGTATTTATAATATTTCAAATTAAACCAATTTATAAATTCTAATGTTTACAAACCTCTCTCTCTCTCTCTGTCCAGAGAAATAATAGTCAGACCGGTAGTTGTATATTCTTATAGAATGTATTTTTTAGGATTTATTCTGATAACTTTTTACTTTCTTACTTTAGCCCCGATGTCTATAAAAAATCTCAGGGCCAGAAATGTGACTTCAGGTTATGTTTTTCTGATTTGGGATACCCCTGATGAGTATAACAGTGATTACTCCTACCGAGTACAAACCAACTCATCGTCTGGGAACCTGATCAATGAAACAACCGTAAGATCTGAACTATATAATGTAACAAATCTAGTTGCCGGGGAAACGTATACATTCACCATATTTACAAGAGCGGGCGATAACATAACCGAGAGTCAGCCGGCCTGGTATACGACCTGCACCGGTGAGTGTGAATCATTATTACAGAAAGTTAATGTTTACAGATAAATGATGATTTGATATGAATTATATGTGCAACAAAATTATTTAATTATATATAAAAAAGCTACTTAATAGGATAATATAAATTATATTATAGAGCATCTTTATTTGGAGTTATTTTGTAGAATGGATCTGTAGCAACAGCATAAGATGTATGTTCATAAAATAAAATAATTCTTGTATTAGGTTTAAATTCTTTTTATTTCCTTCAGTTCCAGGAGTTTCTCAGAATATCATCGTGAAAAACAACAATTCTATCAATTCCCTTTTGGTGACCTGGATAGAACCACCAGGGACAGTGAGTTATTACAATGTTACTCTGAGAGGAGTCGTCAATCAAACAACCCAAACTAATTCTACCGGAGTGAAGTTCAACGACTTACTCCCGGGCAGAGAATACTCGGTCACTATACAGACAGTGAGCGGGACCTGCAGCCGGACGTCAGATCCAGTGACTGAGGCCACGTGTGAGTATAATGGACTCACATAGCCTGCAATACTGTTAGCATATCAATTATTTATAATCATCTATTGCTATAGCTGAATACTCTTTTCTTTGATTTATAGACCCAACCCCTCCAGGCTCCATACCCTCTCTTTCCCCTGGAACAAACAATGTTTCATTGTCCTGGGGAGACCCAATAGAAATGACCAACGCGGAGAAGTCTTTTAATGTAACTTATAGGAATTCTTCAGGGGCATGGAGTGTCTCAAGTAACGTGTCAAACATTACCCTTCAGAATCTCAGATCTGGGACAAAGTACACTATTTCTGTAGTAACAGTTGGAGCCCAGAAGTATCAGAGTTCTGCTGTCAGCACAGATGTTTACACAAGTAGGTACCTGATTTCTGTATGTTCTGTAATGGATTCCCCTGTTATATGAGATTCCAATCGTTTCCATTGTTGGGTTCCGTTATGATTTTATTCTTCACCCATTTAGAGTATTTATAATATTTCAAATTAAACCAATTTATAAATGCTAATGTTTACAAACCTCTCTCTCTCTCTCTGTCCAGAGAAATAATAGTAAGACCGGTAGTTGTATATTCTTATAGAATGTATTTTTTAGGATTTATTCTGATAACTTTTTACTTTCTTACTTTAGCCCCGATGCCTGTAAGAAATCTCAGGGCCATAAATGCGACTTCAGGTTATGTTTTTCTGATTTGGGATACCCCTGATGAGTATAACAGTGATTACTCCTACCGAGTACAAACCAAGTCATCGTCCGGGAACCTGATCAATGAAACAACCGTAAGATCTGAACTATATAATGTAACAAATCTAGTTGCCGGGGAAACGTATACATTCACCGTATTTACAAGAGCGGGCGATAACATAACCGAGAGTCAGCCGGCCTCGTATACGACCTGCACCGGTGAGTGTGAATCATTATTACAGAAAGTTAATGTTTACAGATAAATGATGATTTGATATGAATTATATGTGCAACAAAATTATTTAATTATATAAAAAAAAGCTACTTAATAGGATAATATAAATTATATTATAGAGCATCTTTATTTGGAGTTATTTTGTAGAATGGATCTGTAGCAACAGCATAAGATGTATGTTCATAAAATGAAATAATTCTTGTATTTGGTTTAACTTCTTTTTATTTCCTTCAGTTCCAGGAGTTTCTCAGAATATCATCGTGAAAAACAACAATTCTATCAATTCCCTTTTGGTGACCTGGATAGAACCACCAGGGAAAGTGAGTTATTACAATGTTACTCTGAGAGGAGTCGTCAATCAAACAACCCAAACTAATTCTACCCGAGTGAATTTCACCGACTTACTCCCGGGCAGAGAATACTCGGTCACTATACAGACAGTGAGCGGGACCTGCAGCCGGACGTCAGATCCAGTGAAGGAGGCCACGTGTGAGTATAATGGACTCACATAGCCTGCAATACTGTTAGCATATCAATTATTTATAATCATCTATTTCTATAGCTGAATATTCTTTTCTTTGATTTATAGACCCGACCCCTCCAGGCTCCATAACCGCTCTTTCCACTGGAACAAACAATGTTTCATTGTCCTGGGGAGACCCAATAGAAATGACCAACGCGGAGAAGTCTTTTAATGTAACTTATAGGAATTCTTCAGGGGCATGGAGTGTCTCAAGTAACGTGTCAAACATCAACCTCCAGAATCTCAGATCTGGGACTAATTACACTATTTCTGTAGTAACAGTTGGTGCCCAGAAATATCAGAGTTCTCCTGTCAGTGAAGACGTCTGCACGGGTAAGTTTCCTTTATATGCCTCATTTTGGGCACCTGTTAAACCACAAATGGAATATAGAAACTCCCGCATAAACACGATTTCAGCTGTAAATTGCATCATTAAAGGTTTAATGTTTTGTGACTTCTCTTCACATCACAACTATCCTACTGTAACTTCAGCCGGAGATTTTTTTTTTTTAAAAATGTGTCCAGTTTTAATAAGGGTTAGATGAGTCCAACTCCCCCCAAACCAGATCCTTGGAGCAAACCATGGAATGTCCCAGGTATGATTACCAAACTCATGTTTTTCTAATAAATCCCCCACTCGCCACAATCCCTTCTAAACCTTTTCTTGAGAAGATAATAAATAACGTTTAAAAAAATTAATATTTATTTATTTATTAAAAGAGATTTATATAATTTATTAATTAATGATTTATTATTATTGTTATTAATCATTTGTTATAAATTATGTATTATTTTATATATGATTATTTATTGTTTTTGTATAACACTGTTTTTCCTTTTTTTCCCCCAGTTCCCGCAGCTGTTCTTTCCTTTAGTTGTGCTGCTTTTTTTGGACAGGCTTCCCTCTCATTGAAGTGGACATGTCCTGACACCTTGTTCACTAACTTTGGTCTGACGCTAACTAGTCAAGGGTCATTCAGAGAACTAAATATCTCTAGGAACTGCAGTGCTGGGTCACCAGAATTTAATGTCACAGATTTAATGTTTTTTACTGAATACTCCATAAGTATCACCACGTTGGCCTGCAAGAAAGCAAGTGATGCTAAAATTTCTTCTTGTCAGACTTCAATAGGAAGTAAGTTTCTATAATTTGATGAATGTGCGGAATAATAATTTTAAGATTAATGCACCTTGATGTAGGGTGCGTGTTCCTCTTATTATATATTATATACTCTCTGGCCGTATAACTAATCCCGTCCTTATAACCCGTTATATCCCTGTATATTCCTCATATTATATATTATATACTCTCTGGCCGTATAACTAATCCCGTCCATATAACCCGTTATATCCCTGTATATTCCTCATATTATATATTATATACTCTCCGGCCGTATAACTAATCCCGTCCTTATAACCCGTTATATCCCTGTATATTCCTCATATTATATATTATATACTCTCCGGCCGTATAACTAATCCCGTCCTTATAACCCGTTATATCCTGTATATTCCTCATATTATATATTATATACTCTCCATCCCGTATAACTAATCCCGTCCTTATAACCCGTTATATCCCTGTATATTCCTCATATTATATATTATATACTCTCCGGCCGTATAACTGATCCCGTCCTTATAACCCGTTATAACCTGTATATTCCTCATATTATATATTATATACTCTCCGGCTGTATAACTAATCCCGTCCTTATAATCCGTTATATCCTGTATATTCCTCATATTATATATTATATACTCCCCCCCCCGTATAACTAATCCCGTCCTTATAACCCGTTATATCCCTGTATATTCCTCATATTATATATTATATACTCTCCATCCCGTATAACTAATCCCGTCCTTATAACCCGTTATATCCCTGTATATTCCTCATATTATATATTATATACTCTCCGGCCGTATAACTAATCCCGTCCTTATAACCCGTTATATCCTGTATATTCCTCATATTATATACTCTCTGGCCGTATAACTAATCCCGTCCTTATAACCCGTTACATCCTGTATATTCCTCATATTATATATTATATACTCTCCGGCCGTATAACTAATCCCGTCCTTATAACCCGTTATATCCCTGTATATTCCTCATATTATATATTATATACTCTCCCCCCGTATAACTAATCCCGTCCTTATAACCCGTTACATCCTGTATATTCCTCATATTATATATTATATACTCCCCCCCGTATAACTAATCCCGTCCTTATAACCCGTTATATCCCTGTATATTCCTCATATTATATATTATATACTCTCCGGCCGTATAACTAATCCCGTCCTTATAACCCGTTATATCCCTGTATATTCCTCATATTATATATTATATACTCTCCCCCGTATAACTAATCCCGTCCTTATAACCCGTTATATCCCTGTATATTCCTCATATTATATATTATATACTCTCCGGCCGTATAACTAATCCCATCCTTATAACCTGTTATATCCCTGTATATTCCTCATATTATATATTATATACTCTCCCCCGTATAACTAATCCCGTCGTTATAACCCGTTATATCCCTGTATATTCCTCATATTATATATTATATACTCTCCCCCGTATAACTAATCCCGTCCTTATAACTCGTTATATCCCTGTAAATTCCTCATATTATATATTATATACTCTCCGGCCGTATAACTAATCCCGTCCTTATAACCAGTTATATCCCTGTATATTCCTCATATTATATATTATATACTCTCCGGCCGTATAACTAATCCCATCCTTATAACCCGTTATATCCTGTATATTCCTCATATTAAAATTCCTTTTTTCCAGGCCTGAATGGATGCCCATTTTGTGTCTAAACGTAGAGATGTTTAATAAAAAAGTTCCTTCAATAAATTCCTAATAAATGAATAAATTAAGTTTCAATCTATTGATTCAAGTCAAATGTAGGGACTGTAAGCAGGGCTATGTGAATGGTTGGCACTATATAATAATAACAATGATTGAATGACTATATTATTATTACTACTAACAACAATAATATATTAATAATAATAATACATTTAGTGCTGTTTAAGGTGTTAAACCTAATACAGATCCATACAGTAATGCTGTATCTTTATCAATGTAGGACCGCCAGATATAAATACGCAGATTATAGAGCTGGCCGGACCCTCTTTATATGATCAATTCGATATTACATTCCGTGAATTTAATGACTCAAATGGACGCATAGTAGCTTACGCTGTCATCGTCACTGTGGGAATTAATGGTAAGATGTCACACTTTTATTTATCTATTGATTTGTTTTGCATTTTATATCTAAATATAGGTGTGGCCATTGTAAATATTTGAAAGATGTATCCCTCTGGTTGCTATGGTGACTAGAATGCTTTGTACCAAATTCACTTTTTTTATAAATAGCTCTTATTGTGCCCAAAAGGAATAGCCAAGATGAGCCTATTTCATTTTTAATATTTTAATAACTAGTGTAGTGTATTTATTTGTAAATATCGATTACTGTCTAGATTAAGATATTAATGTGTAATCTCCAGACACACGTCAGTGTTAACAAATTCCGTTGCCATTTCATCTTATCTTGTTTTACTTCGATGTGCGGAACCAACATGTTGATTAACTCTGTTAGTGTTTTTTCCACTTTCGCAGTTACCGGCCAAAAACCTCGTCCAGGTATACTCTCCAAGACATATTCTGATCATAAAACCGGGTCCACAAACACGTATGTCACACGTATCGTGAATACCACACAGAGGACAACGAGTGGAAATGGTCTAATAACAGTGCGGGTCGGAGACGGGTCTTCCACACGTGCCTATACTAATGGACCTCTGGCACCATTAACATCTTACTGGTAATTCCAAAGCACAGTAGATCTGTTCAAAGGTTTGGGGTCACTTAGAAATTTCCTTGTTTTTGAAAGAAATGCACATTTTATCCATTAAAATAACATGAAATGAATCAGAAATCCAGCGCAGACGGGGTTAATGTTGTTAATGACTATTGTGGCTGCCAACAGCTGATTTTTAATAGAATCTCTTCATAGGCGTACAAAGGCCCTTTATCACTCCCATCACTCCTGTGTTCCAACGGCCCTTTATCACTCCCATCACTCCTGTGTTCCAATGGCCCTTTATCACTCCCATCACTCCTGTGTTCCAACGGCCCTTTATCACTCCCATCACTCCTGTGTTCCAATGGCCCTTTATGACTCCCATCACTCCTGTGTTCCAATGGCCCTTTATCACTCCCATCACTCCTGTGTTCCAACGGCCCTTTGTCACTCCCATCACTCCTGTGTTCCAATGGCACGTTGTGTTCGGTCATCCAAGTTTATGTTTAAAAGGCTAATTGATGGTTACCCTTTTGCAATTATAGCCAGAAATGTATGTGTTTTACATAAAAACAGCTCTTTATCATTTCTTTCCAACGTATAACCTTTTCTCCATAGTCCTATGTAAATCACCCGTGATAATCAAATTTTAAACGTTTCAGACTGATTCAGCGATGAAATCATTCTGTTTGATTCTGTGTGTCAGTGAACGTGGCAGGCATTCCTGTTTGGTCATAGCATGTAAATGTAATTACAAGGCAGAGTTTGGCAGGCTAATAATTTAATTGCAATGTTCACTACCAGATACAGTGACCCTTTATCACATCCTCTGTACATTCTGTACATTAAGTCATCAGGAGCCCTGTCCTTTTTTTTTTTAATTTGAAAGTTTTTGTTAGTCACCTTTTCATGTTGATGTTTTTTGAATATCTATTCCAGGATCAGTATTGCTGGGTTTACGGCCATTAACGACGGCATGATTATGGAAGATCAGTCCTTACTATCCTATTGTCCATATTCATCCGAATTTAAGACACCTGAGAATACAGGTATCCATCTTGTTTTACTATATTGCCCTTCATGTTTAAGTCCTTTTGACACTAGACCCTAGAATTTTGAACATATTTAACCAAATGTACCAATTAGAAACGGGGTCAGGTCTTTATCATTATTCAGAAGTTCCTCTGCGTCTTCATTTTACCCAGTGAAATGGGTTCATACTGGCTGTGACCCAATTCAAAATGGAGGACCGTAGAAGAAAGATGCCAAAATACAGACGCAGCATTTGAGAAAGTATATTGTTACCTACAGCAAATGCATCTAAAGATAAGCAAATTGTTACTGTGAGCCGGTAAAGTTAGAAGCTATAAATATGAATCAGGGTCAACAAAGAAGACCATGGTAATTCAGATAAAGAGTTTGGAGTGGAATCTAGAAGTCTTTGAGACCTTTGACAGAAAGGAAAATGTTTGGTCAATTAGATGTCAGAATGTTTAAGAATACACTCCACGGGTTTCCCCAGAGCAAGAATAATAGGAACATGCGCTTGTGGGTTGTAGACACACAAGTTGAGTCGTTCATGGCTGACCCATTATGTATGTCCATCAGGTGTTATCATAGGTGCCGTGGTGGGATGTATCCTTGGAGTAGCTGCTATCAGTATCATGGGATCTTTTATCTGGTGGAAAAGAAGGTAAGACTCTTCATATCATTCACTCATCTATCCCATTATACACAAAAACCTATGCCCTTCACCTTTCTGAAGACACGTTCTTTTTAAAGGCAGTGTATAGATCAAGAGTAACCAATGGGTTATTATTAACTTTTATTGTATATATCATAACAATTTGACTAACAGAAACAACAGGTAAGGAGGGTGATGCTCAATGGCGTTAGGGTGTATTACACAATAGGTAAAAGTGCCACTGTTAGGTCAAGACAGCCGCACTAGTATCGCAGGAGAGGGACTAGGAAAGGTGAGCTAAAGAAGAGAGCTAATATGTAATGTTGTAAGGGTCCTTAAAGAAGTGGGTCTTGGTCTTGAGGGATTTTTTGAAGGACTGAAGACAGGGAGAAGGGAATTCCAGAGGATAGGCATGAGGGCATGGAGAAGAGCCTCGGTGGGATTAAATAGTCGAATAGCATGGACCTCAAATGAGGAGAACGAAAATGATGGACTAGAGGGAATGGGTTAAAAAAGTTCAAGTTGGGGAGAGTAGGATGCCTACTCCACCACCCTTTCTTTCATCAGGTCTGGGAGTGTGAGTGAGGTGGATGCCGCCATAGGAGAGAGCAGCAGGAGAGGCTGGAGACCTTTAGTGGTATTTTTCTGTACCTGTTAAACAGGAAATATTTATGTTATATGAGTGACTGAGGCCAGCAGGGGGCAGTATCACCGCATCAACAATTGTAATTCTCAATCCGAAGCCTTCCATTTCACTTGATGTATGGTTTCTCACTCTGCCGTCCGAGTCAATATATTAAAAACTGAGTGTGAGACCCGTACTCGGACTGAGTAGCTTCTCCATAGAGATCTTCCTTGGCGCTGAAAGCTCAGTTGCTCAAGAGGTTAACCCTTTGTTATCACCCAAGCACTAGTCGAGACTTAGTGTAGGGTGCAAACAGAACTAACTTTATTAGACACACATACAGGTATTTATACACAGCAAACGCAATTCACATTCCAGCAAGGGGAATACACCAACAAACAATACATCAGGAAGATAGAATTATCCCCCCTGACTCTGGGACCCCCTATGGATAAATGCCACTCCTGGTCCACCCAAAGGGGCTCGCCCACAACCAGAGTGTCGTTTGAAACCTCAGGGTCCCCACTGTCTCCAGTGGCCCCGAGTGACACCTCTTTAAAGATTTACCGAGTGCAGATGGAAAAGCACCCAGCGATTGAATCCATTTCCCCCGGGTGGAAAAAGGTACAATTCCCGGGGATCCCTGTGGAGCTCCTCCACATGAAAGCTGTCACCCGAAAAGACTTTCCAAAAAGAGCCCTCTCCCAAACTCAAACCTACCCCATGCGTCCTCAGGCTCAAGGGGTTACAATGACACTAAAGTATTTCTACCCCTTTACGCCTAATGCATGGAACTGGCACGGTATACATTTGGCCTCGACTAGTTTGCTCACATTTTGATTTGTGCTTTTAAAGATAAAAATTTCAAGATGTATACTGGATTTTAGAAAGCAACTATCGGAATGTTTCTGCTAATTACTCAACATTCCGGTAGTTTCTACAGTGAGTAGTTTCTTCTGTTGAGCGCTAACTCTTTATAAGTATGGCCAGATTTGTCTGATTTGTCTAAATTAATATTTATTACAGACAAGGAGGAAAGAAGAAACGTGACTTCTTTGAGAACAAAATGAAGTGAGTTTTTGAAAATGTTATGTTAATATTTAAATATCTATTGACAAAAATTGGATTTGGGAAATAAAGATAAATTAGTTTTTCTTTTTAATATTATACCACATTATATATATATATATATATACATATATATATAGTGGTTGTGGCAGCACCATGAGATTTCTGAGGGAAAAACAACCCATCTGGCTTGTCTGGTGTCTGTAGATGAGTGTTTAATAATACTTCTACTACGTTTATATATATATATATACAATCAATTATAAAAAAAAAAAAAGGAAAATTGTAATTAATTAATTAATTAATTCAAAAATATTTTTCAGAAATGTTGCATATATTTTACGGAATTGTATATTGATTCATCACTCATCTTTTTGTATTTTTTCTTTTGTTTTCTCCATATAGAGATGTGAAAAAGTAAGTACCGTTAATATTTCCATCCAACCAACTCCATTTAATAGTTTGGTTTGAAAGTGATTCTAAACGGCTCCTGTTGTTTAATAACAGGTCGCAGTCGATAAGGTGCGTCAGCTTTGCCTCCCACTTCGCTAAGCAGCAGGCGGATATGAATCTAGGCTTTAGCAGAGACTACGAGGTAAGTGCGAGCTTTCGATAATGGAGGTAGTGACGTAATACAAGATTCTGCCCCCTGCCCCTTCCAACTGCACCTTCATTAACACATTAACACTCTCACTCTATCCCACACAAATTCATTCTAAAGCACAAACTCACTCTATCCCATGTACAAGGATGAATGCCATACACTTTCATACTCACTTTATTCCACATACACTCACTCTAACACACACTCACTCAATCCTACACACATGATTCAGCTTTTGGTAGAGAAAGTTCTTGTCAGGTGGGTAATAGTACTGATGATTTGTTTTAACGAGGGGATGTGGAGGGATAAAATATCGTAGACTCTGGGTTTTGTTTCTTAGATATCCAGGCATAATTGTTCTAATTTTTTCCTGAATTTAGCGCCTTGCATCTGTTGGGGTCACTCAATCCAAAACGGCAGCTGAAGATCCCGAAAATAGGAGAAAGAACCGATATACCAATGTTTTGCCATGTAAGTCATCTTATACGATTTAACCCAAACGTTCCATGGACTGGAATGGCTTTTGTGTTCGGAAATGGAATTTGTTTCCGCTTGTTTGTATCCTGAATATCTTCGTAAAGCGTTGAGTATAATTTTTCTTTTTTCTCGATTTTTTTATTTCATTTTTTTGTTCAGACGACGTATCTCGTGTTAAACTTTCCATTAAGGACAACCCGACAGACGATTACATCAACGCGAACTACATTCCTGTAAGTGGTCTTTCGAATCTCGATCATTTTTAATTTCGATAAAAGTGAGAGATTTATCTCTTAAAGGGCCACTGCTTCTTTTTCAGGGGTACAGGTCAGATAAAGAGTTCATCGCAGCACAGGGACCTTTGCCGCACACAGTGAATGATTTCTGGAGGATGATTTGGGAAAAGAACATACGTACCATTGTTATTGTAACGAAATGCGTGGAATCTGGAAAGGTACCCAGTTTTATTGTAATAACATCCCGAAAGTGGCTATATCAGGGTCTCCGTTCTGATAACATCTTATTACAGTATAATACCTTTTACCACACTAGCTCATTGAGAAGAAGAACACAACGTTTCGATATCTCAGCGGCCAGAAGGCGCCATCTCAGAGGCTTCCAAAGCCTTCCTGACTATATCTTCAAATAATGTCCACAGACTCTACTTAGATGTCCATCGTTAAGGCTTGCTGTCTCTTTCATGAATTGAATTACCAGCCCTTCTTCATACTCCTGTTGTGGATGCGATATCGCTACTACGGACGTGGCGGTTATTTGTGTTGGGTTTTTTTGGGGGTCTCCAAAAACCTGACAAATAGGCGGCACTGTTTGCTATCGTCTCTATAATGTGACCGTCACTGTCTGGAAAGCGTGTTTATGCTTTGGCTCAATTGCCATTTCTCGTGTCTTCCTGTCTGGGAAGTATAAAAAAGTCACCCACGTTGTATCGGGATTCATAATGCCCCCAGTTGGCCTTTCAAAGTTAGTCTGAGAAACAATAAAAGATACTGTGTTGCATTTGATATTGAAAGTCTTAATTTTTCCATATTTTAGGTAAAATGTGAGGAGTATTGGCCTACAGGACGAGCAGCGCATTTCGACAAATTAGTAGTATCTTTGAAAGGAGAAAGTGTCTTCCCTGAATGGACGATCCGAAATTTCACAGTGACAAATGTGAGTATTCTTGGGTCCAGAAAGTGGTTTAATGAGTAATTTTATAATAAAACCGGCTCTTTATCGTGTAAATCATTCATTGAATTAACCCGTGAGGGTTAAATTTGGCACCAGTAATCCTAATACTTTTAAGCCTGGAATACTTGGGGTGTGATCATAGGATGTGAAGATCATAGGATGGAGAGAATAAAGGATCATTGAGTTAAATATATTGAAATATGTTAATGTAATGTGCGACGGCACATATCCAGCCGCCGGCCGCATTTACGTCACCAAGTGCCCGCATGCCTTAAAGCACCAAGAGTCCCGCCATGTTATCCCCATCAAGAGAAAAGCTCCATGGGGGATATCGTGTTATAGTGCTGTCCTTTGTATAATATATATATATTATAATATATCCCTTCTTTGATTCCGATTTTTTTTTTTTTGTAACTTTGTAGAAGACCAACAAAGAAATTCAAGTGCGTCAATTTCATTTTACTGCCTGGCCGGACCACGGCGTTCCGAAGACAGCAAATATTCTGATAAGCTTTAGGAACATCGTCTGCGACTACACAAAACTCATCCCCGACTCTCCGATACTGGTGCACTGCAGGTACCGAGGCGTTCTGTGCAGCTCGCGCTTCTTACATTTTACATTTTTTCTGGTCATATGTAACGAATCAAGGCTCATTATAATGTCTTATTAGCATATACACACTATACCGTTCAAAAGTCTGCGGTCACTAAGAAGTAAGCACTTTAATATGCATTAAACCTGTTTAAAGCAGCCAATCAGTGGCAGGAAAGTGTTCCTATTAAAATGAATGGGAGCTCTTACTGTGCATGCATAGGGGGTCTTGTTAGACCCACCCCAGAACCATTGCATATTCACCGGCAGTGAATATACCCCATGGGCTGGTTGGGGAGGAGGCAAAGGCATATGGGGACATTGGGCAGAATCCCTCCATATAGAGAAACCACGTGAACATTTAAAGGGAATTCCCAGATGCAATAAAGTGGATGCGATTCTCTGAATGTTTAAGCAACGCTTCCTGTGTTTTTATTGCAGTAAAGGTATAATTGGCTCGTATCACGTGGCGTCTGTTATTGTAACACAATGTTTGCGATTTCTTTGAAAGCCGTAGTGACACAAAGATTTTATTACAGACGTAAAGGAAAATCAGTAGTTCCTTCGCGTGAAACATTCCTTTTTAGGATTTCATTACCCTTTTAACCCATTTTTCAATCTGCCGCAGTGCTGGGGTCGGCAGGACGGGTACTTTCATTGCACTCGATCGCGTAATAAGACAAATTGAAGCCGAGGACAAGTTAGACATTTTTGGAGCTGTATATGATCTTCGAATGCATCGCGTACTGATGGTTCAGACCGAGGTAAGCGCATGGGGCATGGTGACCTAAATGTTGGTTAATAGACGCATTCAGCCATAAAATCACCCATTACATCTGATGATTGGTGTACCAGGCCAGTCTCTCCTTCAGTTATATTTGTATTATGGGATGAAGCGATGTAGGCTTCTGCCTGTGAAGACATTGGCCGCGTTCAATCTGTGACCTCCACAAGCAATCCATGAAACAATTCATATTCTGAATCCCTTTGAAGCCCCTGCTGCGGGCAGATCTCATAATGTCAAGTTCAATAGAACCCACTAAAAACATGGAAGGACGCAGGTTCTGTTCAGTTCAGTCAACGTCTTCAAGGTGGGCATCGACACCCCGTCGAGCTTTCCAACTTGACGATTTGGCAAAATCTGAAATAAATCCATGAAAAATGTAACACAAAAACTCTCCTAAAAATAGTAATTTGTATTTATCTATCACTAGTAAAGGTCTAGGTGTCCGCTAACGGTATTTTGATTATTCCTTTTATAGAGTCAGTACATCTTCCTGAATCAATGTGCGTTGGATTTTATCAAAGCCAAAGAAGACAAACCGGACCTTATTTACCAAAACACCGCAGAAATTTATGAAAATATTTACCCGTCTCTTGGGGTCTTAAGAACAAACATTTGATGAGAGAGCCGCTTGATGATCTGACCTCATGCAGGAATAACTCTCGAGGAACTGCTACAATGTTTCTGGCATCCCAAGACATATCTGAAGAAAAGGAAAAGCACTTTCAAGGACTACTTGTTAAAAAAAAAGTTTTCAAAAAAATACTTTATTTCTAATAATTTAATGTATGGAATGGTGTAAATTTATTTTTTTCTAGAATCTGCTGGTAGGATGGACTGTATCTTATTATATTATTTCGGGAAAGGGAAATATTTTATCGGACTGCGTCACATTGAAATGACATTGAACCAAAAGTGATTTTTTTCTAATTGTTATTGCACATTTTTTTCATGGGCGGATTTCAGAAAGTTTACATGATATTGGAATATGTTTTAAAGGAAAGTTCTGCTGTTTCTAGAAATGTACATTAATGAAAGGTTAGAGCTTCAGCACAAAATTTCCTCTAAAATTAAGGAGAATTACCTAAAAAAGAAAATGAAATATTTTTTTGGGATCCAATAATCAGAATTGGAATATTATTATTTTTATTTATTGGCGCTATAAGCTTGGCGTCTTCTTTTTATTGGAAAGGTCTAACGAGGCAGCTTTTGAGATCCTACTTGAAACCTGATATCCGGAACACTGAATAATTTATACAACTTGAAACTCTGTTTATTAAATACTTTAAATTCAATATCATCGCAAAAAGAAGAGCTAGATTTTTATATGTTTGATGGTAAAAAGTGAAGCTGCCGTCAGCTACAAAAAAAATGGCTTCCAGGGACCTGATTTTCCACATTCTGGGTAGAAAATTAATACAACTCTTAGAAAACAGATGACCAGACAGCACTGAACATTTTACCAATTAAATCATATTGTTTGACAATATTTTTCTTTTTTTTAATGTTTTCTCCTATAAACAGAAAACGCCTTAATTTTTACCAAAAACACCTTTAATTATGCCCAAAACTTGGTGCTCCTACAATGTCACGTTACATGGAATTTTTCAGAAATATTAACAAAAATGTTACTTTCTGAAATCCCAAAATGAAGGTCAAAATGTACCGATAGAACTGATTGCAAGACTATCTATTTTTCTTAGACTATTATCATTGTATCAAAATAGTGTATTTTTACAGAATAGTTTATATTTGTATTTTGGGAATTTTACTATCTAGAATCTATATTATTTTCTTCTTGGGTTTACCCAACGACATTCTCTTAAATTGGCTAATTAAATTATGATTATTTTAAACAGATTATTTGATTGTATTATATATTTAATGTTATTTTTGCAATACTCAGGGTCTTTTTGCACTGAAAAAGTAACCTGTGAAGGACTTAGCGGACTGTGTATATGTGTAAATAGAAACAAAGAGACTTTCTTGCACTTTGAAATGTACAATTTAGCAAAACAGGACCAAACGGTAAGGAATTTTGTGTCAGAAGTTAGCTTTTTTAATATTGAGTTGTTTCTTGGTGACCTTGCGTATGATTTTATAAGTTATATAATAGGCTCACGTGGGAAAAATAAATTAAAATATGCTGTCTTAAAAAATTATATATATATATGTATTCCAGTGTATGTTTTGGGAAGTTTTCCAAATCGGGGTAAGTTTCCTGAATTTCCATTCAGTTTAATTCATATCATAAAAAAGAAGCTTTAGTAACCTGAAGGCTGTGAACAATCCTGAGCCTCTTTTCCTCAAATATTTGACTCAAGTATCAAAAGGAAGAAATAAATCATAATTCACAAAAAAAGTTTCCATTTAACCCCAAATTCTCAATAACCGAATTGCCAGAGATTTCATAGAATTTTGAAAACATTTAAATATTGGTTTGTGATGCGTTTTGAGACGTTTAGAACCATAGAATACGGCCGACCATTTAAAATACTAAGAATAATCAAATACGGAGGCAATTGTACCAATTTGGCCTTCATGCTGCATTGTAGAGGTAAAGAAAATACATTTTCAGCTTTTACGGTGATTTAGGATTCCAGATTCACCCACATTTAATTTTTTTATGTTATTTTTCCAAATACAATAATATATTTCTTGTTGGCTGCTTTTATTATACAGTTTGTGTTTTCTGTGCGTTTTCAATGTGAAAATATGTGAATCATCTATTTTGTTGATTTAGTATTTTTGGAAGGAAATGATTTACGGGACCAAATAATTCATACAATTTTATTTTTATTTTTTGAAAAGCTAAAGAAAATGTAATAAAAAGAGAGACAAACCGGTTAATTATAATGGAAATTCCAAATATCACGTTCTGTTTAAACAAATTGTTTATTTTATCCTTTTTTTCTATCATCTCCAATAAAATTCATTGAAAAATCTTAGATTTACATTTTTGGATAAAATTTTGAGTAGGATTTTTTAAAGAAAAAATAACTTTTTTGTTGTTGTGTACTTGGTGCATGGGGGAGTAATTACCCCCCAAAAATATTTGAATTAAAGGGATTTTAATAAATACAAATGGATTCAATGTTGGGATTTGGAATCTGAACACACAAATATCATTTTATTAAAGATTCTGCCCGCGTTCCGTGCCTTTTATCTGTGTGGAAATAAATATATTGTTTCGCTATGAACACCGATGGTTAAAGTTTATCCTTAAAATAAAGATAAGCATTTTTTAAAACATTTTTAGTCTTTGGGGTTCTTTTTGTCCAAAATATTTTAGCTTCTGATATTGCTTTGGGATTCCGTATTTTATCGGGATGCGTCTCCATTCCATGCCCTGTGTTTCCTGCGTGTATGTCACAAGGGGCGGAGTCAGCATTGACAGTATTGAATAAGTTGAGAGTGAGAGAGGAATTAGGCGGGGAGTGGGTGTGGCTTAACGCTGCTCCCTGTGCCTAATAAGGAGGAGAATGACCCGGAGACCCAGGGAATCCGCGCTTCATCTCTGAGACTCCGAGTCAAACCCAGAGAATGGTTATGTTCACATCATGGCCCGTGTGAATCTTCCGGAAGCAAAGAGATTTTTTGCGGTCCTCGGGGCTTCTGTGCTTCTTATGGGGGGGTCTACAGTACTTTAGGAATGTTGGCCCAAAAATACCCTCAAGTAAAAAAAAAAAGAACTTTTGATCCATCGCTGCTAGCGATGTTCTTAAATCTTGCAGCCACCAGTCCCATTTTTTTACCAGTAGCCCAGTTTAAAAAAACCCTATAATTTGATTAATATGCAGCGACCTCCTGGGCATTCCTTTTGTAGGAAACATCAAAAAAGAATTTATGCAGAAATGCCACAATTTGAACATAATTGCAATGCAATCGGTTTAAAAATACCGCAGGTTTCGTTAAAGGCCACTAACGCAAAGTGTCGTTTCTGAAATGACAAACGGCGCCGCACGTCCCTCGCCGCTGATTTATTAACCTGATTATCGTACAGAACTCCCTGCCTCGCGTCTCTCCCCGATAAATCAGCGAGAATTCCTACCCTGGGAAAAGTGGATTAAAACCCAGAAACATTCATCTCTCCCCGGCTCTCATTCCGCGTCTCTAACAGCCCGGCAGGGAAAGCGTGGGGAGGAAGAATGACCCCTTTCGGCGAATGACGGCTTCAGAGGCTTTAATAGGCTGCTGCATCGCTCCTTTTTTTTTTTTTTTTCTTGGCTGACTTCCATAACCACCACCAGATAGGAAAATGATGAAAAGCATCGCATATTCCCCAGCAATATAGGGATTATTTTGCGAAAAACCCCATTCTTCCCATGCCGTGCTGCACTGTAAGTAGAAAGAATCTATTTTTATTTATAATATATACTTATTTATATATTTTATTTCATTTAAAAATCAGCAACGCGCGCAGGGGCTCTCGGGGGCTTCCGGCTAAATCATTCAGAAATGAAACGATAAATAGAAAAATGACAAATCCAATAATGCAAATAAATGTCGTTAATGTCATTTTATTTTTATTTGATTTTTTTCCCCTAAAACGAGCAAATAGATTGGATTTTTTTTATTGTCAAAGTCACCAAAAGAATGTTGTCATTATTCCGAAAGAATATTCCTGAAAGCCGGAGGATACTTTGTTGCACGAACGGAATGAATCGGTTTGTTTCGTAGGCTGCGATTGTATAGAAATTTGAAAGAAGAATTTGAAACACATTTTCGGGATAAAAATGTGATGGTAAAAGCCGTGTGAGCTGCATGTGGGATCCAGCCGGTGGGATCAGATACTGCATTGCACCGAATCGAGTTGCAGCGGTAATGTAGGGGCAGTTGGCTTAGTTTTACCCCAACCATGCGTTATTATATCGCCCGGAAGAGGCAGTGTGAATATAGCGTAAAGTCAAAATGTGAAGAATAAGATAAAATTGTAAAAAGAAACACCGTGAGGCTTAGAGATTTGTGTTTCTAGACTCGTGAAACATGTGCTTTTCTGTAAAGGCGGCAGCAGAGCCCAGTTTAACCCAGTTCTCCCCAGAACGACCTGATTTGCATAAAAATGTGTCAAACGCCCACAATATCTAAAATAAGGAAGGAATTCAAAAACATAAATAGCACATTTTGAACACGCACGAGATGTTTATTGCTCGGAGAGACGTATATAACCCCATAGCATTCAGCAGAACGATGACTGATATATATATAGATACACTGCGGTTCAAAAGTTTGGGGTCACTCAGCTGTTTTCATGGAAAACAATGAAAGTTCTGGCTGTAACATAATTACAAAAGGCTAATGATCCATTGGAACACAGGAGTGATGGGAGTGAAAAAAGGGCTATTGGAATACAGGAGTGATGGGAGTGATAAAGGGCCATTGGAACACAGGAGTGATGGGAGTGATAAAGGGCCATTGGAACACAGGAGTGATGGGAGTGATAAAGGGCCATTGGAACCCAGGAGTGATGGGAGTGATAAAGGGCCATTGGAGCACAGGAGTGATGGGAGTGATAAAGGGCCATTGGAGCACAGGAGTGATGGGAGTGATAAAGGGCCTCTGTACGCCTATGAAAAGATTCCATTAAAATCATTTACAACCCCGTCTGCGCTGGATTTCTTATCCATTTCATGTTATTTTAATGGACTAAATGTGCTTTTCTTTCAAAAACAAGGACATTTCTAAGTGACCCCAAACCTTTGAACTGTAGTTTATATTTCCAAATCATGTTTTTCTAGTTTTCAAGTATGAATTTTGGAAAATATCGGCGTTCCTTGTGTTTGGCTGCGGGGGTATGGCGCATGTCCATCATCTAGTGATCTGGTAATATAGGTGTGATATAATTTACTTGAATTCTATGGTGGTTATGGTTATCAGAGAAGCATAGGTTGGCCTCATTCGGCCCCCGTC